>NC_082702.1:25303938-25522217 GCF_949987515.2 Delphinus delphis | reverse complement strand
TCCATATCCTGAGTATCTTACCCAGGTGAGTATCTTCGCCTGGGCTCGAAGGAGGATGTAGAGATGAACCAAAGGGAGGCCATGCCCTCAGGAAGCCCACAGTCTGGAGAGGACATACAACCCTAACCACAGGGCCCAAGATAGAGGTGCAGGTTGAAGGCTGAGAGAGGTTGGAGGGGTTCCCTTGATAGGGGGAATCAGGCAAGGCCTGGAAGAGGGGGTAATGTTTGATTTTGTCCAGAAAGATAGAATCACAACACCCAGAGCAGCTAACATGTAATGAGCTCCCCCTGTATGCAGGCACTGGAGTGTGCATTTTTCAGGCAGTATCTCATCTCATCTTGACACTCACTTCTCACTGCTCAGGTGGGGGCCTTAGACTTTTTTTTTTCCCCACAAGAAATAACAGATCTTAGAGAATCCTTAGCTGAACTCCCTTGTCATGTGAATGGTCAGACTTTCCCAGAAGGGCAAATCAGATGTCCAAGGTCATGTGATGACCTTGTGGCAGAATTGTGCCTGGGGGCAGGGCAAGGATGAGTTGGGGGGATCTTGCTGCTGCCACTGACCCTGGCCAGGGTCTGCCTTGGGAACATCCTGGACCCCCCAAGCTGTGGGGGTGTGTGGGGGGATTCTGAGCAGGCAGACCTGGACTCCCACTTCTTTTTTTTTTTTTTTTTTTTGCGGTATGCGGGTCTCTCACTGCTGTGGCCTCTCCCGTTGCGGAGCACAGGCTCCGGACGCGCAGGCGCACAGGCTCAGCGGCCATGGCTCACGGGCCCAGCCGCTCCGCGGCATGTGGGATCTTCCCGGACCGGGGCATGAACCTGTGTCCCCTGCATCGGCAGGCGGACTCTCAACCACTGCGCCACCAGGGAAGCCCTGGACTCCCATTTCTTACCCACCCACTTCCTCCTCATGTTACCTGTGAGCCTCAGCTTCATGTTCTATGAAATGGGGGCTCCCCTCCCAGGAGAGGTGTGAGAAAGAGCTTTGTAAAACTGAAACGGCCATCCGGAGGCTTGGGCTGCTCACACTTCGGAGCAGCCTGACTTTGCCGTTCTCTCTCTCTCTCTCTCTCTCTCTCACCTGTACATTTGTGCTTTGAATGCAGTGCCAGAGGAAAATGCTTGGGAAAAACCTAGCTTTTAATCTGTCACCTGCTGGGATCGTCCTACCCGCCCCCCCCGCCCCGAGGTGCCAGGTTGTGCAAGAGGTTTCTGCATCCCTCATTCTCCCCACCTCACCAAGGACAGCTGTCTTTCTAAAGGGGGGCGCACTGGCCAGGCACAGGGAAGGGGATTGTGTGGGCTGGTGTATGCCCCAGATGGGTGTGAATGTGTGTGTATGTGTGCCTATGTGCATACATATGTGAGTCTGTGCATGTGTGTATGAGCTCGAGTTCGTCTGCGTGTGCACACGTATGCATGCATGTGTGCCTGTGCACGGATGTACATGTGTGAGCGCCAGCCTCCATGGGAAGAGGCTCTTGTCATTGCTTGCATGATTCAGACCATCCGTAGGCGGGTAGAGAAAATGCACATGGATGGTAGACTTGGTGAATTTAGTTTATATCCATTCATTGAGATAATTTTGGAGCACCTACTACACACCAAGCACTATGCTAGACTTGACTTTGCTAAAACAAAGAAGCAAGTCCTTTCTCCGTGCTAAGATTCAGTTGACATCTGTAAAGTCATGACTGTGAGGGTGAGAAATGAGTTTATATTCTTGTTTCCCAAAATGTATTCCAGGATTTCGTTGATGTTCCACCAAAAGAATAAAAAATATTTTCTGTGGCCAAACACATTTGGCAACCACTGTGTTAAACAGAGTTACAAGTTTTTAAAACTTACAGGGCTTCTCAGAGTCTTTCAGATGCTAATATGGGATTCTCTCAGACCTGTTAATAGTTTCTGATTTTCAAACTTACTTGATCACTTGTCAGGGAATCCTATGACCTGGGTACAGTTCAGGTTTCTAGCCTTTGAAGGTCTACTATCATTACTGGTTTGCTCATTCATTCATAAGTTTATTTATTCATCTCATACGTTTATTGAGCACCTACTATGTGCCAGGCACTCTTCGAGGTGCTGAGGCCACAACAGTGAACAGACAGAAGTTTATTCTAGTGGTGGAGACAGGCCATCTACAAGTACATGAGTCAATAACATAATTTCTGAGAAACAAAGCAGGTCTTGGGATAGGCAGGGAGTGGTGGGGAAGGCTGTCCAGCCCGGGCCATTTGGGATGTGACACTTAAGCCCAGGGTGATGGGGGATTGGTCATGAGGGGAGCTGCGGGCTGGAAGCCTTTGCAGTTGGTGCTTTGGAGGGGCTGGGCTATGTGGGAGGTGGGGGTCCTTCCCTGGGCTTCTGCCTTCTCAGCTGGGAGGACACACCACTGGCCCAGCCCTCTGTGGTTTCTATAGCACAGTCAGGGCGCAGAGAGATGCTTCTCCGGGTGGTGAGTCAGTCTCATGGGGCTCTTTCTGAGCACCACCTGGCAGAGTCCCTGCCTGTCCCGGTCACTGCCGGGTCCCCAGTGCCTGGCACCGGACCCACATTCCCATCCCCATCTGACAGATGGGAAAATGAGGCCAGGAGGCTCCCACAGCCCATTCCCTCAGAGGCCCAGCCCAGAATCCAGCGCTTTTCCAAGCCAGGGCTGTGACCCGAGGCTGATGGGGTGGGGAGTGCAGAAACTTCTAGGACGGGAGGTGGGATTTGGGGGCCTCAAGGACCCTCCTGGGGTATGTCTGCAGAGTTGCCCGGTGTGATCTGGGTCCCGGGAGATGACGGAAGGGGAACGGAGAAGTGGTGGGGAAGGGGGAAGAGGTCAAGGTCAGTGGGAGAGGGCGAGGCCATCCCGGAGATCCGGGGTTGGGGAAGCGGCTGGAGAACAGATGGGGAGGGGGCTTGGGGGAGGGACCTTGGGGCCCGTCCTGCCCAGCGAGCCAGGCCGGCCGGCCGGGCGCTTGGGAACGCGGCCCCTCCCCGGGCCCTCGTCTGCCCGCCCCGCGGGGCGGCCCCAGGACCCCTTTGAGGCGGCTGTCCTGGGAACGCGTCGGGCCGCCCCCCGCCCGGGAGGGCTCCATGGCTGCGGCGCAATAACTCAGGCCCAGGTTTGGGCACAAAGCGGCCGCGGCGGGGGGCTGGCTGGGAAGGCTCGGGCTGCGGCGCTCGCTTGCGCTGCCCGGGTGGGGCCGGGGCTTGTTCTGCACCGCGGGCCGCCTAGCCGCCCGCCCCTCGGAGTCTGGGGCTGAACGGGCCCAGCTGGCGCCCCCAGAACTCCTGAGTCCTCGGCCCAGAGCCGGGGGGCGGGGGGCGGGGACCGGGCAGGAGGCGGCGGCGGCTGCGTCTAGCCCACAGCCGGGTGCCGGCCGGTGGGTGGGCTGCGGCCCCCGCTGGCCAGATGTGCGCCTTGGAAGGGGAGACCGGTGCCGACTGGAGCGGTGATTAGCCCGTAGCTTTGGGGCGGGGCTGGGAGAGGGCAGTTGACCACAGTAGGGCCGGTCCCTGAGTGGATACAAATAATACAAAATAAATGTCCTCGATTGCTTTTGAGCGCTTCACATTTAAGCTTCACAGCAGCCCTGTGAGGTAGGTACTGTGATTATCCCCGTTTCACAGAGGAGGAAACTGAGGCACACGGTGGCAAAACGAATTGCTCAGTGTCTCACAGTTGGGACCAGAGAGGTTTTGAACGCAGACACTCTGACCCCGGAGTCGCGCTTTGCCCCTGCTTGGCGCCCAGGCGCACATGTATGGGGATTATGGGCGTGGGAGTGCAATTCTGAGTTTATTTGTATCTGTATATGTTCAAGAAATTACAGACGGAAGATTTACAAACAGATCTAGTGATTCTGGGTTTGCCACTTAAAATTCACTCACTCATTCATTCACTGAATGGATACTTCCCGACTTCATCCATTCCCTGGATGCGTATTTCCCATTCTGTGCTCGATCTTATTGTTGGGTGCACAGTGACAAGTGAAGAAAGCTGCGTCCCTGCCTTCACGGAGCTTGAAGTTTAGTCGCGGGCAGGGTAGCTAGCCTGACAATAAAGTGAACTGTTACACTAACGTGCAGGTGGGGTGGCCCACAGGTCCCTTCTGGGGAGTCCTGGGGCAGCCCCTGGACCTTAAACTTGAAAACCCTGGAGGTTTGCACAACCTCTGAGCGCAGAGTGGTTCCAGAGGTTCTCACGGGCACCTCCAAGTACCCAGGGAGTAGGTTGGGGGGGTTCCCTCCTCATTTTCCAGATGAGAAAGGGGGACCCAGAGAAGCCCACAGCCTGGCCTTGGGTCACACTGCACATACGTAGCAGAGTTGGTGTCTACTTGTTAGGCTTCTCATTTCCAAGGTCCCCACGTCCCATAGACAGGGGTCCTGACCCCCAGGTCCTGGCTCACTAGGGCCTAGGGCTTCCTCGGCACACCGTTAGGGTTGGAGGTGGAGGGTAGGCCCTGATGCCCCGTCACTGGCACCCAAATCCCTGAGCTATCCCCGTCCCTCTGACCTCCAGTCAGGCCAGTGAAAAGACAGCAGCCCTCAAGCGCCTACTGTATCCACAGTTCAGTCTGAACTGGGTATCGGAATGGGCTTTATTCTGAATTTCGTGTCTCATGGCCTCAAAATACCCATTGCTCGGGCTTGCCCTGGGAGCTCAAGGCTTGTTGTACGTTCCGGGTCTGAGCTTTGGGTAAGGCTTGGCCTATCCTCAGACCTCTCTGTTCATTTTGTCATTTTGTTAGGAGAGTTCCAAGTCTGCTCTGCTCTGTGGACAAAGGTGTGGCCCGGGCCACAGGGGTGGCAGGAGGGGGTCACATTTACTGAGGCTTGCTGAGTGCTTTGCGCATGTTTTCTCATGAATCCCCTCAACGGCCCTGTGAGGCTGGTACCATACACTTGCCATCCTTCAGGTGAGGAAGCATCAAGGGTCAGCCTGAAGTCCAAGGTCACATGTCACAACCAGGCTGCCTGACACCATGTGCCTGCCCAAGTCACTTCCAGAGCCACCTTCTGGACTCCTAGTAGACAAACGGCCTCCCCTCCCCCAGGAGCCAGGCTGGGAGACAGACCCATAAACAGTGATGAACTCTGAGGTTGGTAACACCATGTTCCCCCTGAGGACCCAGCCGGTGGCCAAGTCCGCACTCCCCCACTCCCCTCCCCTCCTCCTGCCTGCCTGGGCCTACTCCTCAAGTTCAGCTGGGGGAGAAGCAGCTTGGACAGGCTGGGGTGGGAGAACGAGGCCAGGCCCTTGGGACATTCGGGGTGGCTGGCGGACAGAGCTGTACCTGCTTCCTGGGTTCTTAGGAGCTGCACAGCCAGGCCAGCCCCTCTGTTCTGCTAGGTGGGAGGTGCTTACTTGATGCATTTAGGGTGGGGAGTCCTCCCTTCTACTGTCCCCCACCCCACCCCCAGGCCCCAAGAGTCCAGCTGGCTCAGCCCAGGAATCTTGGATGTGGTGGTTTGGGGTGGGTGGCCTTGCGGAGGGAACTCAAAGATTTAAAGGGCCCTGTCCTCTGGGCCTCGCTCTGTTTCCACGCAAACTGCCCCTTAAGCCCAGGACGTGGCCGGTGAGCCTGCATCTTCCTGCCCACCAACATTTTCCCTGAAGCTTGGGTTTGAACCCAGGACAGGAGCCCCTCCAGGGCTGGGTTTCCAGGCAGCCCTTCAGCTGACGCCCATCTTGGCCAAGAGGCCCAGGAGCAGCAGCTCTTCCCCTCCCTCCTGAAGTCCCTCTCCCTGGGCACCGACCCTCTGCATTCCCTGCCCTCCACCCCCTCCTGCGCAGGCTTCCTGGAACCCAGGGACCCTGGAGGTTTCTGGACCATATCGAGTTGCCTGGGTGGTTGTTTCCTTTTTTTTTTTGGGCCATGCAGGGTGGAGGAGCTGGGAGAGAAGCCGGTGATTGGGCCAGGGCCAGCCAGGGGTGGAGGCCGACTAGAGTCCGTGTTTCCCAAGGTCGAGCTGTGTTCCCCCAGCCCCTACCTCTGAGGAGCCTGAAGCCCGGCTTCCCCTCCGAGCTGGGACCAGCCCTGTTTGGCATTTCCTGCCTCCCTCCCTTGCATTTTGCACCGGGCTCCCCAAGGACACCCCTGTGAGGTTGCGAGGCCCACTCTAGCTGTTCTCCCTGGTGACTGGGGCCTGACTTGACCTGGTAACGCCACAGTCCTGCTGAGGTCAGGCCCAGGATGAGGTCAACTAGATTGCTTTTCCCCGGGCTGTACCTCCTGGCAGGGCTGCTGCGCCACGCTGGGCCCACCTTCTGCTCTGAGCCAGGGAGGGGGTCAGAGCTGACTGAGAGGGCCCCTCACAGACCCCTTGGCTGCGGGCTGGTGGGGAGGTGGGGCTCTGGAAGAAGCTGAGGGTGTGGGGGAAAACCGAGCCCCCGGGGCCAGCGGGTAGCAGAAAGGCAAAGACCTCTGGGGGCGGGAGCCTGGGCTAAAGCCCCTTGGAGTTAACTTGGAGGCGATGTTGAGAGCCCCCAGGTCCTTGGCAGCTCTGCCCTGGCTCCCCAAAGGCCCACCGCACACATGGTTTTGCTTTTGCAGGCATCCTCCCCTGGTCCCCTCCCTCTGGGTGCCTTCCGAGTTCCTCGGGCCCCTCCCCCAGTCCTCCTGGGCCCCCTCCTTCCTCCTTGACCCACTTTAGTCCCCTGTTGCTGGGGGAGGGGAGTGTGCAGCCGGAGGCTCTGATCCTGGATGCCTCCCCCAGCATCCCTTGGGGCGGGCTCTGGATGGAGCCAGCAGGCTGAGCCGGCCCGGCCCCAGGGACTGGCACACGGTGTGCTCCGAGTGGCAGCCTCCCTGCCCCCTCCGTGGACAGACAGTTCTGGACAGCTGCCCCTGCCCGGGCCCCTGGGAGGCCCTGCCAGGGCCAGGCTCTGGTTTCCCCCAGCCCCAGGGAGCTGCTGCTCCAGAGGTCCCTCCTACCACTGTCTCCTGGCCGAGCGCACTTCCCTGAGGGGACGTGGGGCAGGGCCAGGCCCTAGCCTCCACCCATTCTTCTAAATCTCTGCTGGGGAGACTGGAGCTGGGGTCAAGTTCCGTGTCTGCTGTTGATTTGTGTGAGTTGGAGAAATCCACCAACCTTCTCAGGGCCTTATCTATGGGACGCAGGATTTAGACCAGATAGCTAACCTTTACTGAGCATTTACTATGTTTCAAGGACTCAGCTAAGCATTTTGTATTTATGACCTCATGGTATTGTCACAATGATGTCGTGAGGCACGCTTTCCTAATCTCTATTTTAAAGATAAGGCAACTGTGGCACAGAAAGGGAAAGTAACTTGCTTGAAGTCACACAGGCTGATGAGATGAATTTTCATTGCCCTAACATTCTAGAATCCATCCTGATACTGGGGCTGTTAACTCTTCCTGGGCTATCACATGGCTGTCTAAGGACTTGAGACCCTCCGCCAGGGGTCCTGCCTGAGTCCCCCATCACTCTATCCTGCTCGGGTGTTGCATGGGTCCCCCTGCCCTGCCACAGGCTGTGGAAGCCACAGCCCCAGGATGCCCCGCCAACTGGGAACTCACTCCATCCCGAGTCCTAGCTCTGTGGTCCAGGGGCCTGGCCCCACGTGTGATCACTCCTGAGTACAGGCCATGTCCTGGCTGCCAACTGTAGGAGCCATGAGCCAGCGGGAAATTCCTCACGCCCGCCCTGCGTGACCACCAGCCCAGTCCCGTGGAACCCCCTGCACGTTCTCCCATTCTCCCTTCCCACAGCCCTGTCAAAAAACAAATGTAAAAAACGGGGGGCAGACCCTGAGGGTGCTCTTTGAATTTGGGAACCGTGCTTCTCTAATCTCTGCCTTTTCTGTCTTTTCCTCCTTGAGTCTTGACATCTGTCCGTCCTCTGGAAACCTTTTCATTTCATTGTCTTGCTGAATAGAGGAGGGGGTGGGTGGTAGTGGTGGGGCTCTGGGAGCAAGTCAGCACATCTTTTCTTATTTGCCTAATTTCCTCACTTAAATGTATGTTGTGATTAAACATTTTCTTAGCAAGCTTGGTCAGGGCTGCACTGAGTTTCTTTTCATAAACATTGGCAAGTGAATTTAACAGCCCTGTTTGTATTAGCTGGAGGTTTCATTTGCATAGTGATTGTTCTTATGAAACAAAATAATCGCTTGCAGTTTATGAAACTGTATAAATACTGGGGTCTGGAGCTGGGTGCATGCGCAGGCCTTTCTTCCCACATGGAAATCCATCCATCCAGTTCGGGGAGGAAACTCAGGCTCTAGGAAGAGCTACGTGTGGAAGCTTTTCTTGGTGGAAAGGTGTTTCCAGGGCTGTGGGTATTGCCTGGTGGGTGGAGCCTGTGGACCCCATTCAGGTCAGGGGCTCGGGCCCGGGGAGGGCCGAGGTGAGCATAAGGAAATCTCCAGACTCCAGTATCTACTCCTTTATGTTACTCTTTCAGCCTTTTTGATTACGGTTGCAAACTGGTGGCCCGAGGCCCAGTGTTGCCCACAGATATGTTTTGATTGGGTTGTGCTGTGTTTAAAAGAAATAAACCAACATTTAAAAATGTGGAGATTGCACAGAAGCATTCATTCAGATTTCTTGCTTCTCTCTCGTAACAAATGGGCGGAATTGGGACTGCTGGGCCCATTGTCCTGCCTGGTGACAGCCCTGGTGGTGAGGGGCGGAGGCTGCTCCAGCGGGTGGGGTATATTCATCATGGCCCCCCTGCGCAGGTCGCCCACTTCTGTGCCTGCCGGCCCTGGGGGACTGGGGATCCTGACTGCAGTAGGTCTGTTTACCCAGTGTCCTGCAAGCTCGAGGCTCAGTGTTTCACTGGGATGCCCTCTGGGTCCCTGCTGATCTGTTATGAGATGTCTGCTCAGGCTCTGCCTATTTGAGGAGCTTCCCCTGGGCCCCCTGGCTCTGCCCTAGGGGCTCTGGGTTCCAGGCCTCCAGATGTCCTTATTGGCCAGGGGCAGAGATCTGGAAAAGGAGTCACTTTGGGAGGTCACACTCCTTATTCCCAGGAGCTTGCCTTCACTCAGAACATTCCTGGCCTCCTCCTCAGTGGCTCCCTTTAGAGCCTACTGCCCCCAGAAGACAGGTGTTTCATGATCTCACTCTGTTTTTCAGACTCAAGCAGCATTGCCCAGCTTGGTCAGCAGGCTTGACCCAAATGACTTTTTAGCTGATTCTAATATATTTTAAATCTACTTGTGTTGGGTGGGCCCAGAATAGTACCTGTATAGTTGCAAATAGTCTGACAAAGGATCTGGGCTGGAGTGGGATTTACAGCTGAGGAATGGTGCCTGCCCCACCCCCCTGATGACCTGGCCTCAGCAGCAGAGCCCTCAGATGTTCAGTGGCTTTTCTGGACCCTCCTCCACATTGTAGGAGGAAAAGTCAGAAGTAACAAAGCAAGTGAGTGAAACTGATGAATGCCAGCAGCTTCTTCACTCTGCAGAGCTCTGTCCCATAACCTGGGTATCTTTTTAATTTTTCCTGTCTTTAATTAATTAATTAATTTTTGGCTGCGTTGGGTCTTTGTTGAGGTGCGCGGGCTTCTCATTACGGTGGCTTCTCTTGTTGCAGAGCACGGGCTGTAGGCGCGTGGGCTGCAGTGGTTGTAGCTTGCGGGCTCTAGAGCGCAGGCCCAGTAGTTGTGGCACACAGGCTTAGTTGCTCTGCGGCATGTGGGACTTCCCGGACCAGGGCTCTAACCTGTGTCCCCTGCATTGGCAGGCGGATTCTTAACCACTGCGCCACCAGGGAAGTCCCAGCCTGGGTATCTTGAGCACTGCTTATGAAAATAGCTCCTGTGAATCCCAGCGTGCCTCCAGGCCTCCATCATGTACAGCCCTGGTTGGAAACTATAGACAGGGCTCTGGTGTCCTTTATATAGTGTCTCATGTTATCCTCACAGCAGCTCTAAGAGGCAGTTATGTTATCCCCATTTTATAGATGAGGAAACTGAGGCTCTGAGGCCCAAGGTCACACAGCTGGTGAACGGAGGAGTCAAGATTTGAACATAGGCCTCTTGGCTCTAGATCCCTCTCCCTCTCTCTCTCTCCCTCTCTCCCTCTCTCTCTCTCTCTCTCTCTCTCTATATATATATATATATACACACATATATATATATAGTTTCTCCAACTATAAAATAGCAAAAATGTCCCCACCTCCTAGGAGTATTACAAGGATAAAATGACCTAAGAAAGATTTCATTGTGACCTCTGACCTCTACTGATTAGAGCAGGAACACGGACTCAGGCATGGTGAGGTTCTTTTTTTTTTAACTATTATTGGACGGTGTCATTAAGCATAATGCTTTCTCCCCTTTTCTCCCTCCTCTGATCTTTATGGTCTATTTTTTAAACATTTCACTGCTCTGGATAGAATTTTTCTCCAAGATCCTGAGGTTGTGAATTTCCCCTAGAGAGAGGATTGCACCTCTGACTGGTTGGGGCAGGGAGTGGCACGGAAAAACCTAAATGGTCTTCTGGAAAGTGGAAGAGCAAGCAGCTAGGCCAGACATCCAGTTTTGATAGAACTGGCTGGCTGACAAGGGATCCTGTCAGTTGGGATGGAAGACATGAAATCCAAGTTCAAAACAAGCATAAGGGGATGTAATATCTCATAGGACAAGAAGTCTGGAGCGAGTGTGGCTTCAGAGTACTTAGTGAGGCAGTCAACACCATCAGCAGCAACTTGGGTGCCTTCCATCTTTATGCTCTGTCCTGCTTAACACATTGGCTCTTGCCCTCAGCTTTGTCTCCTCATGGTGAAGAAATAGCTGCTGTGGTGCCAGACATCACATCCCCACACATCAATGTCCCAAAACCAGGAGAGAGAAGCTCCCTTACATGGGTCTGTCTTCAGAGGAAGGATACCTTTCCTAAATGGCCTTCTGGTCCCTCCCTTGTGTCTCATTGGTGAGAATGGCCTCCCGTGCACATCCTAGACCAACACAGGCCAGGGTATGGAGCATCACTCCTGGGGCTCTAGAGAGCCCCAGCTTTCCTTAGATTTAGTGGCTCCTGGGGATAGTAACAAATTTTAAGTTTGGTCAGCAAGAAAGAAATGGATGCTGGGGAGGTACCTAGTGCTGTTTGGGGATAGGCAGGCTCTAGGAGGTCTGTGCCAGTGCCTGTATCTCTTTCCACACAAGGTTCCGAAACACCTCCCTCGTCTCATTAGGGCCCTCTCCCATATCCTAATCTTCCTAGTCCCTCTTTCCTCGCTTCCTTTTCTAGGACTACGCCATTCCTTTGTCCGTCTTTCCCTCTGACGGAATCACTCTCCCCACTTGCCTGCCTGGCTGGCTCCTTCTCATCCTTCTGGACTCAGCTCAGTGTCACCTTTCCTGCCTACTTTCCCCCCAAAGTGGGCCCACTCCTATTGGTCTCTATTTTTTTTTTAATGTCATGTTAGTTATTCTCAGTAGGACTTTATTTATGTATTTACTTGTTTACAGTCTTCCTTCTGTACTGGACTCTCAGCTCTATCTGGACAGGGACCGGGTTTGACTTGTCCACTCCTGTGTCCCTAGGCTTTCCGAGAAAGACGAGAGGGGAGGAGGAGGGATTCAGCAGGTGCGTGGCATGGAGCAGGCATTTAGTAAATATGCACTGATTGGAGGACCTACCTGAATTCCTTGTCTCTTTCCTCTGCCTCATCTGCTTCTCTCTCCCTCTCCCCTGGGCCCCCAATCCCTTCCTGTGTTCTTAGCTCTTTGAGGAAAGAGGAGGGACAAAATATCTCCATGAGTCTGTGGACCCTTTTCTCTTCACAGTGACGGGATTGCTGGCAGGGAGGGCTTCTCCAAGGGCTGGTTCTGTGGAAACACCTGAATCTGGAGGTGGGTCACACAGTGGAGAGCCTGTGGGGGGCGGGCTGAGGGTGGAGCTGTGGGCCAGCCTGTGTGGCTGGTTGGCCTAGTGGTTGAAACCAGCAGGCAGCGTGGATGCACGTCTGGACGTCTGGATCTGACCCTTGCCCACGCGTGCCCAGTCGCTTTGCCCCAAGGACGTTTCTTTTTCATGGCTGGGAACTCCCTCTGCCCGTGGGGCAGCGGGGTCAACCCCTTTGTGGGGGATGGGGGGTGGCTGTCAAGCCCACCCCCTTCCTGGGAAAGCCATTCAGTTATCAGTTCTGCTGATGCTAAATCGTAAGGCTGGCATGGGAGCCAGCTGGTTATTTTAGGCAACACGAAGGTGAGGAAGGTTGGCTGTAGTTCTTTGAAGTTTAAAGACAAGGAATCTGAGTAATTTTGAGGAATTCTTTGACCCGAATAGTCAGGTTGACTGTTGACAGGGGTCAGATGAAGTGGATTCTGGGACACACCCCCATGCTGTGGACACTGCCACGCTGTCACCATGGGACTGGGCAGGGGGAGAGAAAAGGGCAAGCCCTGGCCAGGTTGGGTAACACTGAGGTGAGCCGGGGCACAGGTGGGATGGGGGAATCGGCTGGAAGATGGACGGAACCAGATTAGGCGAGCCCGCCTCGAAGCTCTCCCTTCTTTAAGTCCTCAGGCTACAGAAGACGTTGCTCAGTGCTGAGGTCTCTCCCGCAGGGCAGAGAAAGAACCTCCCGGGGTCTGCAGACCTCTTCTGCGTAGCTGGTTGTATGACAAATCATAGCCTTGCTCCCGTGCGTGGGCGGGACCCAGCTTGTGTCCACGTGTCCACGCGAGCCTCGCCTGGGTCCTGGCGACCACCCCAGGGACCCTTTTGGGAACACATTGGCTGCAGTTTGAGCCTGATGAGGAAAGTGTTAGGTGGTGGGGCTGCAGGTTCCCCGCCAGGGTTTGGTCTCCCCAAGGCCCCCAAAGTGGAGCCATTGAAGCTGGCGGAGGCTTTCCTAGCGTCTGCTGTTGCAAAGGGATCTTGCTTACGTTGCCTTTGCTTTTTCAGTGGGAAGTGTCGGTGTGAGTAATTATATATATTTTCACAAATTCGAACTATGCTTCATTTAAACCTCTCTAAACATGTCTGTATAATTCTAATTAACTGCTCGCATAAAGCCGTCAGAAAGTTACACGGGGAAAGCTCATTTGCCAGACTGTTGCCTAAAAGCCAAGGAAAATATTATGTTCTTCCAACAAACGGACTATTCATGTAGACCGTTCCCAAGATAAACAGGAGATATTTGAGGACAAGTGAGATTTGAAGCAGTGATGGCCGAGCCTCTTGTAAGTGGTGTTCAGCAGTGTTGGCAGGGTGGGTGGCTTGATTGAGTGATAAATGCTCTTCAAGAAAAATGCCCCGGACTTGGAATGTGGGGTCAGGACCCTGGAGATGGTCCATCTCGTGGTGCTCTTATTAAAGTCTGTGGGCAGGAGGCCACTCTGAATTAGTGAAAAGTCTGAATCAGAGAAGAGTCAAGCTCTTTCAGCAGTTTGTACTAGGGTTACTAAGAAAGTGTGGACAAAAGAGTCTTGGGGCTGCTTTAATAAGTAGGTAAGAATAATTCAAAGTCAGCCTTCATTCATTCACTCATTCCTCCAATCTATTCATGCTGAGCACCCGATGGTGCCGGAGTAGGGCTCTGGGTGTGGCAGCCAATACAATGTCAACATCCATGCCCCCCTGCAGCCCACCTCTAGTTTTTGTTGGTGGCGGGGAGGCAGTGTACGTGGTACGTGGGCGCACAGTGTGTGGTGTGTTAGTGATCAGGGCTCAGGGAGACAATGAAGGGGGAGAGGGCCGGGAGCCTGGCTGGGCATGTGCAGTTTTAGATTGGGTCACGGAAGGCTTCCCTGAGGAGGCGACTGTGAGCGAAGATGTGAAGGAGGTGATATGACTCTCCAGGCAGCAGGCACAGCACGTGCAAAGGCCCTGCACAGAAGAGTGCCCTGAGGTCCAAGGAAGGTGAGAAGGCCTGTGTGCCTGGGGCTGAGCAGGTGATGGGGAGATGTGAGTGATGACTTTCAGCAGCTGATTGGAGGGCGGGGAAATGTAATCATGTCTTTTATTATATGCACGAAGATGCTTCTGAGATGCGTGTCCTCTCCTATTTCCTTAGCTATTTCTTTTAGTTCATAGGATGAAAAAGACTTTAACATTTTGCAACACTTGCTCAATGGCAGATGGCATGGATAATACACAAAAATATACAGAAGAAAATAAAATTCCCCCAAAGTTCCCCCTGCAGGGGGCCACTGTTTCATTTGGGGGACTCTCACTTCAGTCCTCCTCATTTTTTCACATCCTTTAACTTCTTTCCTCCCAGCCTTTGTGAAGGTCATTGAGAAATGCTCAGTCAAACCCCTGCTTGAGTATCACAGGTGACTAGTTTTGGGATTGAAGATTAAGGAAGCTTTGCTGTACCCTTAAAAAACTTGAAATTGGAGTGCAGGTAGTTTTAGGGGGTTTTCAACAGCTGAAAAAATTGTTGCAAAGGGCGCCTTTGGAGGGCCGATGGTTTTGTGGAGACAACATTCAGTGGCACTAGACATAAGTAGTTTTTGTTCACTTCTCTTATTTTTTCCAATGCTTTTACTGTGGTAAAAAACACATAAAACTTACTATTTTAACCATTTTTGAGTGTACGGTTCAAGGTAATAGGTGCATTCGTATTGTTGTGCAGCCGTCGCCACCATCCATCTCCATAACTCTTCCATCTTTTAAAACTGAAACTCTCTACCCGTTAAACAATACCCCCACCTCCCTCCTCCTCCAGGCCCCTGGTAATAACTACCACTTTGCTTTCTGTCTCAGTGGATTTGACCTAGTACCTCATATAAAAATGGAATCATACAGTATTTGTCTTTAGCATAACGTCCTCAAGGTTCATCCATGCTGTAACATATTGCAGAATTGCTTTCCTTTTAAAGGCTGAATAATAGTCCACTGTACAGTTGTACCATGTTTTGTTTATCCATTCACCTGTCGATACATACTAGGTTGTTTCCATCTCTTGGCTATTGTGAATAATGCTGCTGTAAACATGGCTGTGTGAGTATCTCTTTAGGACCCTGCTATCTATTCTTTTGAATATATACCCAGAAGTGGAACAGCTGGATCACATAGTAATTCTACTTTTAATTTTTTGAGAATGGCTATACCATTTTCTATAGTGGTTGCACCATTTTTTTTTTTTTTTTTTTTTTTTGTGGTATGCGGGCCTCTCACTGTTGTGGCCTCTCCCGTTGCGGAGCACGGGCTCCAGACACGCAGGCTCAGCAGCCATGGCTCACGGGCGCAGCCGCTCCGCGGCATGTGGGATCTTCCCGGACCGGGGCACGAACCCGTGTCCCCTGCATCGGCAGGTGGACTCTCAACCACTGCGCCACCAGGGAAGCCCTGCTGCACCAATTTATATTCCCACCGACAGTGCACAAGTTCCAATTTCTCCACATCCTTACCAACACTTGTTATTTTCTGTTTTTTTGGATAATAGTCATCCTGTTGTATGAGGCAGTATCTCATTGTAGTTTTGATTTACATTTCCCTAATGATAAGTGATGTTGAGCATCTTTTCATGTGCCTATTGGCCATTCGTAGGTCTTCTTTGAAGAAATGTCTGTTGACGTCCTTTACCCAGTTTTGAATTGGACTGTTTGTTTTTTTGTTGTTGAATTTTCGGAGTTCTCCATATAGCCTGGACATATGATTTGCAAATGTTTTCTTTCAGTCTGTGTCAATTTTCTTTTACTCTCAAAAATACCTCTATGAAGTTGGTGCCGTTATTTTCACTGACAAGAAACTGAGAATCAGGGAAGTTACTGGCTTTCCCCAAATCACATAGATAATCAGAGCTGATAATGGAACCTCAACGTTTGAATCCCGATTCTGGGCAGGAGTTAAGGTTCAACATGCCACAAGGCCATCCTCATGAAAACCCGCGTGAAGGTATTCGGGGCATCCTCATAGCAAGAAGCCTGACTCGTCCACCCTCCCTCAGGCTTGCTTTGTGGCCCCTGCTGCTGTTCTTCCCTGGGCCACTTTGAGATGTTTGCGTCTCTGCTGTACTTTCAGGAAAGGCATCTTGGAAGGTTCTCTCTTGGTCCTTTGGGCTGGATGGACCAGAGGTGGATGCCGTCATGCACATCAGTTCAGCCCAGTCCCTGGCACGTGGCGGCCCTTTTTAATAAGCTGAGTTTTTTATTATTAGCAAATTCTTCTAAAACCCTGTTGGGCCTTAGAAAAGGAGAACCTGGAGACCCCTATGTCTCAAGGGCCTGGTGGATGAGACCTGGATGTTAGGGTCAGTTTTTAACCTCTTCATTCATTCATTCCCTCATTCATTCATATAGTGGTGTGATTTTTTTTTTTTTTTTTTTTTTCCCAGCAAGGAGATTCCCCTGGTCTCAAGTTTCCGGAGGCACCCGGTACAATCTAGATTCCAATTAGCTTAATTGCTTCATATTAGACTTCTTAGAAAAGATTTTTTTTCCTGCTGATGGCTGCGGTTCCAGGAATGTCTACCCCCACTGTCTTCCTTCCTGCCTTCTCCCAAGCTTGTTCCTTTCAACTTCATTTCTCCAGGACTGGCCTACACCTCAGTCCTGTTAGTCTCGGTGCTATAGCAGCAGTTCATGTTGGACAGGCCAAAGCAGGGTGAAGAAGACACCAGAAAAATATTGTATATGAGATGTATATATATTTTATGTCTAAAACACTTTAATATGAAGTTTATATATATCATATATATATACATATATATATATATATATATATATATCTTGATATGTGCACATATCTCTTTAAACAGAAAATTCCTTTTTAGTTGTGTGTGTATGTTTCAGTGAAAGAACTTGGACACAGACTCTACCCTGAGTTCCGACCCTGTCCCTTTTCCTTTTGCCATCAACACCAGATTTTTTAAAAAGTACTTTCAACAACCAGAGGAAACAGTTACATCCTGATTGACACACAGGATGTCAGAGCAGCATTCTTGCTGTTAAGTGATCAGGATTTCAGCCAAGGGAATATAATGAAATCCACATAAAAATTTATTTACCTAATGAAAATCCTAGAGTAATGCATAAGTGGTTCTCTGGTAATAAAATGCAAATCTAAAACTATAACCAAGAGGACAATAATTTTCATTAAACGTATTGTCTAGAGGAAGCCCATGACATCCACTTAACAGTGATTTGATTTGTTTAGTAATTTCCACGTAATACTTAAACTTTATTTCAAGCCTTAAAAACCCGCCCATGAGTTTCTTTTCCATCAAGGAGGGGGCCAGCTGCTGGTGGGTGAGGGTGCCTGCCTGACGGAGTTTCGTGGCCTCTGCTACAGGGCACCTAGAACGTGGTCCTTTTCTAGGCATCTCGGTGTCTGCTGGAGAGATGGGGTCCAGGGAGAGAGAGCAAGGGGTCAGGTTTCTTTCTGTGTAGGAGACCCAGAAAAGCTCCTGTTCTGTAGGAAAATGTAAGATCTGATGACTAGAAAGGCTCGGAGAGGGGAAGTGAGCCTCCTAGGTTTATCCTTGAGCCCAGGTCTCCCAGCCCAGTGCTCTGGCCTCCCTGAAATCTGACCAGGGCTGAGGACTTCAGTGATGCTCTCCCATCACTCGGGTGCTGGGTGGACATCTCTGCAGATGGTCCCAGGACCACCCAGCAGCCGCCCTCCTTTAGGACTGGAATGAGTGGACGTTGGAAGCAGGTTAGAAGTGCTTTGGAGGCAGATGGACCTGGGTTGGGAACCTGGCTCTGCCGCCTGTAGGCTGAGTGACAGTGGGCATGGTCCTCACCCCCTGGGAGGCTCAGGGTCCTCATCTGGGAAAGGGGGCCTCTAATCGCCACCTCCAGGACCAATGCTAGGGCTCTGAAGAAACACGTGAAGGAGCCTGTATAATGTTGGGCCAGGGCTATGGTGCCTTGCTGTCTGCTCAGAAGCCTCTTGGGTAGCTTAGAAGCGTGATAGGGAAGAATTTGTGTCTGGGTCCTTTTGCGCAGTTGAAACTGATGATCTACTAGAGGCGAAAAATGAGCGTTTGAGATTTTTAATTTTTGACAATCACGAAATCCCAAATAAACAGCAGATTAAGGCTATCGTGCCTGTGTTGTGTCTGTCTGGGTACATGTATGCCCATGTGCTTGTACATGTGTGTGTGAAGTTTTCCCATCAAATAAAATATTAACACTCTTCCAAACCTTTTTTGTTGCTCCCCCTCTTCTCTTCCTATCAAGTTACAACTTTTTTTTCCCTTTTGGCATGATGCAGAGTGCTGTGAAAATATATTAAAATGAAAGGAAGATCAATCAACCATAATCTCCTTCCAAAGGTAGCACGGGACTGTGGCGCAGAACATAGGACTCTTCAAATACCGGCCCGGGGCTCATTAGCCGTGTGCCCTTGTCCTTCCTGAGCCTCAGTTTCCTTGCCTAGAATGCCGCATTAACACGATTCTTCTGCACAGTAGTGAAGATTAAACAAGATAATGTGTGTAAAGTGCTTAGCAGAGTGCTGGCACTCAGTCAGCGCTTGATAAACGGGAGCTGCTTTGTTGTATGAGAAAAGGTAGTGCTGAACAGAGGCCCCGTGAAATGGAGAAGTGAGGCTCTTATCTAGGTAGTGTTGCCAGCCGCCGGCAGGCCAGCCAGCCATAGTGCCCGGAGCTTCCATCCAAGGGCTGGCTCAGGTTACTCCCGGCCCATTAGTGATGCTGGTCAGAGCTTGGAGCCTCTTAAGTTCAAGGTCGATCACAGGCCTTGTCCCCCACGGGGGCCTCTCTGCTTTGCCGAGTCATTAGTCACCGGGGTGGCCTGATGAGAGAGTGGGGGTAACTCAGTGCTGGCGGTCCCCTCTTCTGGGCCACACCCCAGGGCAAGGCCTCGCTGGCAGAGGGTCCACAGTGTCGGTCGTCCAGAGGAATTGAGGATCCTTTCACGTTTCTGGAGAAACAGTTAAATCCTGGCTCTGCAGCTGACTAGCTGGGCAAGTCATTTAACCCATCTGAGCCTCAGTTTTCTCATTTGCTAAATGGGGTAGCAGTAGTATCTCATCTCGGAAGGCTGCTTTGAGGAGGCCGTGAGCCGGAACAGGATTACTAGCCTGCAGCAAACAATCCTACTGTTATTCTCCCAGGCAAACTTCCTGGAGAGGGAAGGCTCTGACCCTCTAAACGAAGAAAGACGTGGAGAGCTGAGAAGAAAGGAGAGCAGGGGAGAGCTTTGGGCTGAGGGGTGAGAGCAAGGGAAGCAGGGAGACGGAAGGTGCTAGAAAAGCTGTGCTCACTAACAGTGTGGGTCTCATCCCTTCTGACCTAGCAGGGGGCCAAGCAGGAGAGAAGATGAGGCGGCAGCAGCCTCTTGGCCTGAACTAACTCGTCTTCAAAAATTCCTGCGAGGATGACCTAGACCAACGAATGACCTTTCAGCCCAAATGCACCCATGATTCTGTGTATTGGGTGCTGGCCCCCCACCCCAGAGTTTCTGCCACACTCTTGTTGGAATTAATGTATCCGCTTGCCAGCCAGGAAGTGCTGGAGCGCTCTGTCTTGCCCTTCTTTCCCAGCTCTCTCCCTACTAGGACAGGTGCTGATTGGTTTTCTGCACGGAACCATCTCTGGGGCAGGAGGAAACCATCCGAGGGCGTTTGGTGCGTCCTCCGGAGCCCTTTTGTGGGTGTCAAAGCAAACTCCTGGCCGGCCTGCGGCTTTGGAGCGCAGCGTGTCTTTTGAGCACAGCCTCCGAGGCTGCAGAGGGCCTGGGGCTGTGGGAGGTTGTAATACCCTGAGGCCTGTGGAGCCCACAAAGGGGCCTGAGTGACAGCCAGACGAGGGCTTCACACACCGGCAGCCAGGGGGAGGGAAAGAGAGACAGCGCGCGGTAGGGGCAGAGGGGGGCTGCCAGCCAGGGACAAAGGCAGAGACGGAGAGAAACAAAGGAAGGGAGAAAATCCCCTCTTGTTACAACCTGTGAGTTAAAGAAAAATGTGATTCGCTACCCCACAATGCTTTAGCACGAAACTCATTCCATCTGATAAAAAAATACCAGGACCTTGCAGCTTGCAAGCTGCGTGTCCAGGCCAGGTGTAACAGCCTTGTCCGGTATGCCCTTCTGGCTGGAAACTTCCCCACCCGTGCGCGGAATTGGTTGAAAACGAGAAGAATCAGAGGCAGTCAGCTGGTGCCAAATTTTGGAGCAAACATTTTTCTTTCTGGATTTAAATAATTGCATTGCATCCCCAGCTCTGGTTCTCCTCTAAAATCAGCCCCAAATGACATTTGGCAGGCTAACGATGGTCTGGTTTTCTCCCCCTCCGCCCTGTGGGGCTTTCTCAGAATATTTTCCTCAACGTCTGGGTAGCTGGCTTTTAAACCGGTTCATTTTTTTTTTTTTTTTTTTTGGTTCGGGTCTCAAATTTTATTAAATTTAAATTTTATTCCATTTCAGGCTCTAAAATCTCCAAACGTGGCTTTGAAAGTGAACAGGTTTTGGCATGTTGGAAATAGGTTACCTCCAACGCAAATAAAAGAGTCTAGCTTCCGAGGACAACAAGACTCCAAGGGTTGGGAGAATGCGTGGGGCGGTTAGAGACCATGGCATAGAAATGGTCAGAGACCGATTTAAAAGCACATATATTTTAAATGAAACATTTTGTGGACGTATGGAACCAATAGCGTTGCCAAAAATCTCAGTTCTGGGGATCAAGTCTTAAGAGCTCAACTTCGCTCCGACTACCCAAGGTGATTTTTAGCAGACAAATGAAAGCTCCTTTCCTCTTTCTAGTCTAAGGGGAATCTTAATACATTTTTAAATTATTTGGCATTTTGAATTAATTTTCTTAGAATGAAACGAGATTCTTAAATTGGGATCTTGTAGAGAAAAGACAGCCAGGTAATTAGTGAGCTGATCTCCTTTTCTGACACACGGATGAAGCGGGGGGAGTTGAACTCCAACCAAGGTGCCCACAAAATCTATTTTAGAGCAAAAATTTCAAAGTAAGCAACACCATCTGTTCTTTAATTATTTCTCCTTATAAAAAAAGTCGCTAGATTTATTTGGGTTACTTAGTTGGAAAGAAATGTCTTGAAGACGCTCAGAACTGGGGCTATTAAAGGCAGATTGTCGGCGCTTGTTTGCTAGGCATCGAAGAACTCAAAATAGTCAGGGCAGCTAAGAGCTGCCTTGCTTTTCCAATACAGCTTTGCTCTCAGTTAGGCATGGTTATGTGGCACCTGGGGGACCGTCCGCTGCTGCCCATATTGAGGGACATGGGCTGTGGGATTGAGCGGAGGGTGTATGCTCTAGCAGGACAGTCGGGGTGGTGGAGTGTAAAGCTTCCCCATTCCATCAGCTGATGGAGCCCGCCCCCCAGAGTGGGGTTAGGCCACTGTGGGGGGGGGCAGGGTCCTCACCACCCATCCATCATCCATCCACCCTTTATCAATATTAGGCCCTGTCCTCGTGGAATGTAGTCTTATGGAAGAGATACCAGTAATCAAATACTCACACAGATGAGCCTGTGATTAACAACAGGGCCTGCTCTTTGGTGTCTAGACCAGCACTGTGCAACAGAACTTTTGAAAGAAATGTTCTAGGTCTGTGCTGTCCAGTATGGTAGCCATGAGTATTGAGCACATGAAATGTGCCTAGTATGACTGAAGAACTACTGTTTTAAATTTTATTTAATTTTAATTAACTTTAATTTAAATAGCCGCTCGAGGCTTGTGGCTTCTGGCCTGGATAACACAGGATCAGCAGCAGCGTCACCTGGGAACTTGTTAGAAATGCAGACTCCCAGGCCCTACCCCAGACCTGCTGAATCGGGAGTCTCTGTGAGTGGAGCCCAAGACTCTGAGTTTTAACAATGCCCCCAGGTGACTTTTATGCAGCCTTGCTGTAGAGGGAAGGTGGCTGTGGATATGACGCTACGATGCGATTCAGGGGAGGGTATGTCATGGAGTAGTGGAATTGGACTTCAAATTAATAGAAGGCTTCCCAGGAAAAGGGATGATAGAGCTGAGAGCGAACTATGAGTAACTTGGTGGAGATGGTGGGCCTGGCATGTGGGAGGGTGTTAGTCATGTTGATAGTGGTGTACAATTCATCACCCCCAGGAGGGCTTGGCACATTTGATGAACTCAGGAAAGACCAGTGTGTTGGAGCACAGAGAAGGGAGGTTTGTGAACTGAGGTTAGAGAGGCTGGCGGATAGAAGAGCTGGTACCACCAACTGTGTGATCCTGGACTAGTGTCTTAACCTCTCTGAACCTTGATAAAAATGGAGATAACCATGCTTCGCTACGTACTTATCTAATAGGGTTAGAGGACAGTCGGGTTAAAACTTCATGTGCAGATAACAACCACTGGGATAAGTGGATGGTCTTCTTTTTTTTTTGCTGTGTTGGTTCTTCGTTGCTGCTCGTGGGCTTTCTCTAGTTGCAGTGAGCGGGGGCTACTCTTTGTGGCGGTGCGCGGGCTTCTCATTGCGGTGGCTTCTCTTGTTGCGGAGCACGGGCTCTAGGTGCGCGGGCTTCAGTAGTTGTGGCTCTCGGGTTCTAGAGCGCAGGCTCAGTAGTTGTGGTGCATGAGCTTAGTTGCTCCACGGCATGTGGGATCCTCCTGGACTAGGGTTTGAACCCGTGTCCCCTGCATTGGCAGGCGGATTCTCAACCACTGCGCCACCAGGGAAGTCCCTTGGTGGTCTCCTTTTAAATTTATTTTCTCTTGTTCTTGAACTACTCTTTCCCCAGTTCTCCTACCTCCAGGGTCATAGCTCAGCCTGAGAATCTCCTTCCCTGCCAACATGGCTCTACCCAGCTCTTCTCGTTCAGGCTAAGGCACGTGGTGGTCCCTGTGACTCTGGGGCTCACACCCTGGTTCGGGGTCGGGGATCCACGTTCCAGTTCCTGCTCTGCCTCCTGGGAAATCCTCTCCAGGCCTCCGCTTCTCTTTATGGAGTTGATAATCTTGGAGGCTCCTACCAGAGCCCTCATCTGGAAGCCCAGGATGGGCCAAGAGAGTGGACTTCTGCAAGTGTGTTTTAAAATCAGATGTAACCAAATGCCTTTGGGGGAAAGACTTCATAGTAATTTTAGCAGCATCTTTTCTGTTGTCTAGACCTAAGATCAGCATTTTAGGGAAAAGTGTTGAGATAAACTTTCCCCTGCCTCCCCTGCCCTCCCCTCCCCACTGCCAGGACTCCATGCACCCTCCCCGCACAGAACGTCAGGTGGCTGGAGCCTTAGCCGAGCCCCAGCTATTTGGCAGCTGAAAGTTTTGTCCCTGGAAGATGCCAGACTTATTTCGAGATCACAAATGTGGTGGATGCTTCGCTTTTGGAAAGACACCAAATGTCTGATCTCAGCGAGGGGATGGTATTTTGGGGGGACCTTAGCAGCTTCTTATCTAAAATACACATGTGCTTTTCTTCCCTCTCAGAAACCTTTCCAGACAACTGTGTCCCCCAGCACTTGGGAGAGTGCCTCGAGCGTAGTTATTGCTCAGTTTTGGTTAGTTATTGCTGTTGTTGTTTTTTACTATTGTTGTGGTTATTATTAATTTCTGTTTTTCCAGGACTGAAATGTTGCTCAGGTCTCTCCTCTAGACAAAGACATTTACAATGAACTGTTTGGAATCTTCTTTAAAAGAATATCCTGGGGAAAGCACTGTTGACTCAAAGGAATGAATAGCTAATGGTAGAATTTTAACCACCTGGGTATGACATTGATTTGTAGGGGAAGATACCTTTCAAGCGCTTCTCATGTCATTTTTTTTTTTTAAAGAATGTGAAAATCAATTCCCAGCAGTATCATGGATAAGCTATCTTTTAAAAATATTTTTATTTAAAAAAAATTTAATTATTTTCTTTTTGGCTACGTTGGGTCTTCATTGCTGCGCGTGGGCTTTCTCTAGTTGTGGTGAGCAGGGCCTACTCTTCGTTGCAGTGCACAGACTTATTGCGGTGGCTTCTCTTGTTCTGGAGCACGGGCTCTCGGCACGCGGGCTTCAGTAGTTGTGGCTCGCGGGCTCTAGAGCGCAGGCTTAGTAGTTGTGGCGCACAGGCTTAGGTGCTCCGCGGCATGTGGGATCTTCCTGGACCAGGGCTCGAACCCGTGTCCCCTGCACTGGCAGGCGGATTCTTAACCAATGCGCCACCAGGGAAGTCCTCTCATGTCATTTGACTCAATGCCAAAAAACATACTCAGGACCAACGCTGAAATGCTGGAATGGAGGTTGCAAACTGGTTATCCGAGGACCACATCCAGGGCCAGAATATTTTGTTTTATTGGCTGCTCAGGTTTAATATTTGTTTGGAATTAGAATGTAACACTTAAAATTCAGGAAAGTTTGTACAAAAATCCAGATTTAGGGTATTTCTTCAAAGTAATCAAAAGATCTGGCAGCACTGGCTCTGGTTTCTGCGCAGCAGGGATTGGCTGGCTCTGCGCGTTTCCACAAGGTCACGTGTGCTGTAGAAGGCCACAGTTCCCACTGCTCCCTGTTGTATCACAGTGAGCCCTCTTCATCCCTCTCTGTTACCTGTTTGGCCCTGGAGGCCTCAGGCAGTGCCAGCACTCTAAGGGTTAAATGAACTGTGGCAATGACAGCTCCTGGTCCAGCCTTGCTTCCTATTTGCTGTGTCTTTGTCCCAGTCACACCATCTCTCTGTGCCTTAGCTTGTCCAGTGGGACATTAGACTGGATCAGTGGTTTCCCACTGTTCCTGGATGAACTAGCCAGACAGAGGCTGAGAAGTGGGGTGCTGGGCCCCCAGTTCTCTTTCCTCTTTTATGAATTAAGATTATGCATTAGCCGTCTCCTGGAAAGGTCAGGGAGCTCCATTGCTTAACAAAGGTTGGGAAACTCCCAGAGTACTTCCTGTTCTGACTCTGTATCAGGGTCTGTCTTTGTCCAGTTGTTGCCCAGGGGCTTCTTCTTATTTTTTTTCCAGGAGTGGTCAGAGGTGTCAGGGCAGGGAAGGGATAATAATAGTTTTACTAACAATACCTGTATGGGAAAAGAACCTAAAAAAAGTGGATATACGTATATGTATTGATATAACTGATTCACTTTGCCATACAGCAGAAACTAACACAACATTGTAAATCAACTATACTCCAATAAAAATTAATTTAAGAAAAATAATAATGGCTACCTTTACTAAGCAACGTTATTCTCCCACCAAGGTAGGTTCTCTTCCCCAGTCTTGCAGATGAGGAAACTGAGGTTAAGAGAGGTTGGATAACTTGCCAGAGGTCACCCGGCTGTGGGCCTGGGTTTGTTTCATTCCAGACCCTGAGGCCCTGACCGCGTGCTGCTCTACCTGCATTGGCTGGGGAGGGGGCGTTCTGTACACGTGAAAGAGAGATGCCCAGCCGCAGAATGGAGACCACTGCTCTGTGGCTGCTTCGTAAGAGACCCAGGCGCCTCCTGCCCCATCCCTCTCCCTGGCCATCCACACTCCCAGGGAAGTCTGGCCTCCTCCTGGCTCCCTGCTCACACACCATGCCTCCTTCCGTCAGAGCCCCGTCTTGGGCCATGCTCCTGGGTTCAAAGTGGGTGGAGAAATGGGGTACTGAGCCTGTCAGTCTGTGAGCTCTTGTGTGTGTGTGTGTTTATTTTAAAATATTGGCTTACAAAACTGTCTGGATCAAATTGTATAGCCAAGCCAGTTAAATTGGTTGTTGAGAAAAATGGAGGTCTGGGGGGAGGTTCTGGTAGTTCTCAGGATCACTCGTTTCCTGCCTGAACCTTAGGCTGCCCACCCGAGAGAGGGAAAATCATGCCTCTGTCCTTGTTTGCCCTCCAGACCCTGCACCACGGTTGGCAGAATTTAAGTATAACTTAGCAGGGCTCACGACATGCTGGGCCCTTCATTTACACCATGGGGAGGCAGATTAGTCACGTCCAGGTTACAGGTGGTGCTTCAAAGGGCTGGGTTACGAGGCTGGCCCGAGGCCCCACAGCTGCTGAGGGTCAGGCTGTGACATGGGCCAGGGCCTCTCTGCCCCAGATCTCGGCCCCTGGCAGCCTTCAGCTAGACCATGGGCGCAGCCTCTCACCTTTCCTGGTAGTGTTGCGTCCTGCGTCCTCCGGGGTTTCCGGGAGGAGGTGGCGGGCCTTCAGCTACCCCTGCTGATGTCCTCGAGTCCGAGGAGGTGTTTGCTTGCTTCCTTCAGCTTCCTCCGGGGAAGCCCAAGTGAGGCCTCCTCTGGACTTTCCAAGTCGTTTAGGTGGGTACGAGGCGTGCAGAGCCCTGGTTCCTGTCTAGAGAGCGCTTGGTCTTTCTGGGGGTGGGTTTCTGGGTGGGGGACGTTGGTGGGACCATCCCGATGACCTCAGCTACTGTGATGCTTTCCTGGCCATCAGGGTTCAGTGGCTGCCGGGACAGAAATGAACTCTGGACAGCTCAGGTCAGAAGGGACTTGAATGGGAGGATAAGGGGAATGAACAGAAGGAGAAACAGGACCCAGGCAGGGTAGCCTCGGAGATGAGCCGAGCAAGATGGGATGGCTGTTCTCTTCAGGGAACGGCCCCTGCGGTCAAAGAGCCTCCGCTGGCTCCATCTCCAGTGCTGTTTTGCTCAAGGATCCGTCTCTGAGAAGATCTGAGCATCTAGCCTGGCTGTGTCCCAGGGGAAGGCAGGGCATTTTGACTGACAGTCCATCGAGGTCCAAGTGGGTGAGAGATGGCTCCTCAGGGCATAAGAAGCATGCCGAATTAGAGGCTGGGGCAGTAGGTACCTAGTGGGCAGCACCCTGCCTGACTTCATGTGGCCCTGGTAGGTTGTCCTGCTGTCTTGGAAGGTCTAGCGGTCCGGGGTCAGGGTCAGGATGGGCTGAGGGCGGAGTGGGCGGTTGCCCATTAGGCTGGCTTTGGGTCATCGGGTCGGATTCACCCAGTCATGACGTCTAGGGCATCAGGATGGGAGGGCCCCTGGGGGAAACTCCGTGTAGCAGTGCACAAAGGGACAGAGAAGCCAAGAAGGACAGGAGTTTCCCCAAAGTCCCACAGCCTAGCAAGGCCAGACCTGGGGAGGCGACCAAGAGGGGATGACACAGCATTGCTTCCCAAAGTGCGTCTGGGTACCCCCGGCGGTGTGGCAAGGGACTTTAAGTAGAATACATATAAACATGAAAAAAACCTAATTGTTAATGAATGCACAAGGCACAAAGTTAAATACACCCAAGCCACCCACTTCCCCTCCTTGGAGGCCACTCATGTTACTAGGTTCTTGTGTCTAGTTCAGGAGCAGTTCCATGTATGTGCACACATGTGAGCAATGTATGCATTTTCTCTCTCCTCCTCTATGCAAAGAGAAGCACACTATACAGCTCCTCAACTTTTCTCACCAATCTGTTAGATGTGATTCCAAATCAGTTAATTTAGTGCTTCCTCAGTGCTTTTTAAGTTAGCTTTTTATTGTTAAAGTTTCACATACCAGTCATAAGTGCTCAGCTCAGTGAAGTTTCATAATGTGAGCATATCTGTGTAACCAGCATCAGATCAGGAAGCAACCTGGCCAGCTCCCTGGAGCCTGTCCCCTGCCCCCATGCCCCCTTGGGCACCTAGGGTAACGGGCATCCTCACACGGACATTTTAGGTTTGAATACCTGTGTATTTATTTTAATGTGTTTTTGAAAAAACTAAACCAGCCCATCCAACTTGAGATTTCCCAGGTATTATTGCTTTGGATGAAAAGTCTTGTGCTGGACCAAGGCCCTTGACTTGGGGAGACATCAGAATCACTGGGGTGCTCAATTCCAGGAGTGATGATGGGACAAGCCTGAGGTTACCCTGGGGCCATGGGGGCCTTGTCTCCTCCAGCTGCTGCCCTTAACCCCAGCGGGCCCCCCCCACCCATTTCCTACGAGGCATTGGTCATCTGGTCTGGAAGCCCCCGTAGGACAGGCAGGGAAACTGAGGGAAGTAGCTTAACATCTTAGCCTAGTACGTCCCAGTCTATACCAGTACATTTGCTCTGTCCTCTCCCAGTCAGGCACTGGGTACTTGGACCCTGTAGAACAGAACCACGTGGAGGGGGTACGTGGATGCCTGGGAGCCAGGACCCTCTGACCCAGTGGTGTGGTGTGGGGTTTTAGAGGGTCCAGTAAGCCTGGTTTGAATCCTAGCTCTGCCACTTGTTGGCTGTGTGACCGTGGATAAGTGTTTTGACCTCTCTGAGCGTAGGTTTCCTCACTTGTGAAGTGAGGATGGTTAAAAACTTCCCCGAAGGGTTACTGTGAGGATTATACGAGCCCACTGTGTGTTAAACACCCAGTCCAGTCCTTGGTGTTCATGCTCAGTGAACAGTCATGCTTGTCACAGTTTCAGTGACTGTGCCACAGGGAGGTCTTCTCCCTGTTCTCAGGCTAGGAGCTGCAGGGGAAGAGGGAGAGGAGAGCGGGGACAGAGGTCTACTGCCCCTGTGGCATCCATCCCAAATGAACAAATGGTTCTCAGCGGGGCCTGGGGAACGGAATCTCTCCCTGGCTGTGGCCAGCCGGCTCCAGGGCAGCTGTCCTGTTCCCAGATCTGGGGTTCCAGGCTGGGTGGCTAAGGCAGGCAGGTTGGGCGGGGGCTGGGCAGCTGACAGAGCGAGGAGGCCAGCTGCAGCCCTGGAGTGGAGCAGAGAGCCAAACCAGGCCTTAACCCGTTCTGTTCCTCTGGGGACGGCTGCTCTTCCAGGCCCCTTCCTTTCAACTGCCTCATGTGCCCTGTGAGTTCCTTGTTAGACCAGGGGTCTCCAGCATGCAGTGCAAGGATGCTGTCTGGCCTGTGGGAAGTTTATTGGGCCTGTTGGAAAATTTGCAGTGATTCATATAAACATTCAGATCTCTGGCCTTCCCAGAAAGGCCAGAAGATCTGACCCACTGAGCATACTCTGGGTGGCAGCTTTGATTGGCTGGGAGGTGGGTCATCCACAACCCAACTCTCCCCCCGCCCACCAATAGTCACCTCTGGTCCCCCTGTGGCCATTTGAGATCCTTGTCTAGAAAAGCTGGTCAAGGTCATCTCTAACCTCCTCTCCTATCTGAGCCTTAAATTCCCCGGGGGTCTCTCTATCTGCTTGACCCCCTCCCATGCCAGCGGCCTCATTACCTCCTGAGCAGACCTTCCCTCGTAGCCTCTGCTGAAAGAATCCTATCTGTTCCTTCTTGAAGTCTCCCTGTAGTGACTTCTGCTGGTTGGTGCCGGTTTGACCCCTCGAGGCCACATGGCAAGCTCTGTCCCTCTTCCCTGTGACAGCGCTTCAGTTGCCTGAAGACAGCTCTGGGGTCCCCCTGCGCCTGCCCCTCTGGGCTGAACAGTGTCTGTTCCTTCACTTTGCCTCCTACAATGTGGTTTCAAGACCCCCCGCTACCCTGGCGCCCCTCTTTGGCCACCTCCCCGTGGGCCCGTGGACTTCTTGCAGCTGGCTTTCCAGAGCCACCCTGCACAGCCGAGGGCTGTGAGGACACAACTGGGGTTCCACTTCTATTTTTAAAAAAAGGGAAATGTAATGCATAGAAAGTGTTCCATAAGGCCAGCCGCCCCAGAATACCTGCAACGTTTGCAAGGAGGGGCATCCTGGGACAGTTTTATTTTTCTTTGTACGCCCACGTGTCTTTAAATTTTTTTCCCCTACAATCTGGGGAGTTAAAAGGGTAAAAAGCTAAGGGCTTGGGGTGACTTCACTTTAACCAGCTGGTAGTGATTGCCTGCCGAGGCAAGGCCCTGGCTGGGGGTGAGGACAGAGAAGGAGGCAGGATGGGGCCCTGGCTTGGAGGAGCTCACAACCTAGGGCAACCTCGCGTGCTCAAGTACCCCAGCTGAGTGTGGTGAGAGAGGACTGGGGGAACCAGAGGAGGAGGGGTGGAGGGAGGACGGGGGTCTATTTACCCAGGGGTCTGGAAAGGCCTCTTGGATAGTAGAGATCAGGTGGGGCCTCCAACGTGGAGGGGGGCGTTTTAGGTGATGGGAGCAGGAAGGCGTGTGGATGCATGGGCTGGAGCGTGGATGCATAAGCTAGGGAAGGGTCTTTAGGGGCAGAGGGACTGGGGCCGGCTGGTGGCAGGCCCTGGATGCAGACAGAGGACTCTGAAGGTTGTTCTGAAGGTGACAGCACGACAGCAAGAGTGGTGATGATTGGAATAGCTGCGGTGTGCTGTCTCTGGAGACAGAGCTGGGCTGCTGGCTTTCCTCATCTGCAGCTGTGTGACCTTGGACAAGTCATTTACGATTCTTAAGCCTCGGTTTTCTCATGGGAAACAGGATAAGGGGGCTATGAGGATTAAACAGACGATTGCCCCCAAAGTGCTTAGCCTTGTGCCTGGCACCTGGGGCGCCCTGATGATATTCTGCTCTCTACCTATCACGGGTCTTCAGCGGGCTTCTGGGTGCTTTTAAGCCTTATACTGAGCTTATCATGCTTATAACTGTCGATGATGAGTAGGGGCTGGTATTTCTCCCATTTTACAGATGTGTACACTGAGTCAGAGGTGCAGGACCTACACCTAGGCCTGCTGGGTTCCACGTCTGGGCTCTTTCCACTACACTGCCCCCTCTCAGAAGGTTAGGGGGTGGGCTGCCTGTCTTGGGGTTTGTGCCTGGCCCAGATGCCTTTCCAGAGCATCTGGTTTCCAGAGAACTCTTTTTAACCTAATGAGGAGGGGCTGCAGGGCGGGTGTGGGGTCTGTTGGTGGGTACCGGGCCATGTGGAGAACTGGCACCATCTTCTGTTAGCAGCTCAAGCATCCGTCATGGGCAGGTAGGTTGGAGTCTTGACCTCGGCTCCCATGGGGGGCTCCCTGGGCTGGAATATTGGGAAGAGGGGCTGCAGGCTTCTGTTTTTGCCTGGCCCTCAGGTCTTTTGGTGCCCATCTGGCCTGGGTACGTTCATCTCTTTGGCAGGGCCGGGCTGGGCTTCAGGATGATTTCCCTGTCCTTGGGGTGCTCTGGGGCCTCCAGGTCTGAAGAGGGGCCCAGGGGACCGTTGAAATCACCACTGCCCAATTCTCCATTCCAGTAAGGAAGCGCCGGCTGCATTGGCTTCTCGGAGCGCTGCCTGTTCCTCCACAACCCCCAAACCGGAGCATGTGATCAGCTGTGACTAGCACAGTGGGCAATGCTAACAGCAAGGGCGCTCTGGCAGGTCCCTGGAAAGAGCCCAGCCTTGGAGTCCGGGCTGGGCGGGACACCCGCGTGTGACCCGCAGGCTCTCCACTCCCTGGGCCTCAGCTTTCTCCTCTGTGACGTGTGACACACGGGGTTGCCCATCCTGGCCCAACACCCTCGAGAAGAAAATGTGATTCCTTCACGGTGTGAAGGTGTGTTGAATGCAGTAAACCTCCATGCGAACGCCACGGCTTTGTTTGTGGAGGGACCCTGTGGGGAGGTCTCTTAAGCTAAGACCACCACCACCACCCCTGCCCCTTGGTGGGCACCATCTATTGGGCTTTTACTGAACATCTGATGCCATGCTCTGCGTCGTCTTGTGTCATCTCATCGCCTTGCAGTACCTCTGAGGGCTTGATAGTCGCACCACCCCATTTGACCTGTGAGAAAACCGAGAAGAGCCGTAAACCGCTGCTGGGTTCTACCCCAGCTCGTTAGTGGTAGAGCCAGGCCTCGGAGCCAGGGCCCGCCCGATTACCAACCCTGTGCTCTCAACGACTGGAGTTTCCCGACGGGGAGACCGCACAGGCCAAATACAGCGATGAGCTTCCTTGCAGAAGCATGAATAAGAATGGAAACCGAGGCACCTAGACCAGAGAGCTGGGTGTGGCAGGGCAGGACCGGGGGCCCTTGGGCTGAGCTCTGTGCCGTAGAGGCCCCTCAGTGGCCGTCCACAGTGGGGCGAGGAGCCTGCGAGCAAGCGGACGTGCCCCCGCTTCCAGACTACTCTGCAGGTCCCCAGGACTCCCCCTGCCCGAGGGGCCCCAGGCTGCCCTGGGCATCCGTGGGACTCTTCCCGTGTTTGTTTCCCCTGGGGTCGACGGGGGCCTTCAGGGTGCACATCCCCAGGGTCAACGAGGGGGTAAGGAAGGGGGTGGGACCCGGGCAGGGTTTGGACCTGTGGGTGCCTCTCTCAGCGAGGGATGGAGCTGCGGGTGGAAGAGAAGGGGGTGGGCTGTGGGCTGTGGGCGAATGTGAGAGGGGGCCCGAGTGAAGGGCCGGCTGGGTCCTGCCAGCGGGACGGCTGAGCCTGCCTGACGGGCAGTGGGGGAGCTCCCGTGTTTGCCCTGCTGTGAGGCCCTGGTGGCCAGTCCTGCTCCAGACTCCTGGACCTTACTGCCGGCCTTGGGAGCATGCTTCAGGGGCCATGGGCCTTGGTAGAGGCACTGAAATTAGTCCACAAGAACAGGGAGCGTGGATGGTTTTCTCTGGCTGTATGAACCCACCAAGAGGGGCCCCTTTCCCACCCAGGAGCCAGGGCGCGTGCGGAGGCAGAAGTAGTCACATCTGTACGCGCAGGTGCAGGATGGAGACCTGGGGCCTCGGGAGCCTTTCTCATGGACGTTCCTTTCTTCCTGCCATCCATCCTTCTCTCACCTTCCTCAGGGTCTGGGGGTGGGAGACCTGGCTGTGAATTTTGGTTCCACTACCCACGAGCTGCACCATGTGTCACCTGAAAGCTCTCTGAGCTTCTTGGCCTGGTTGAGAGAGCTGCTTGGGACACTGCGAGGAGCCTGGCCCTGGCAGGGCACGTGGGGCGTGTGCAACAGCTCAGCCTACCCTGAGTTGCACGGAGCAGCCGCCCGAGGGTCCGGGCCGGCCCCTGCCAGCAGTGGGCCAGATGTGCTTTTTCGGGTGGGGCGGGGGAGCTTCTCTGCGTGGGTGTCCTCGCATGATGTGTGGGCTGCTATGTTTTGATCCAAGGGAGCCAAACTGATTTTCCTGGCCCATCTCTCCTCCATCCAAAGCAGAAAGTTAAATAAACACAGCCAAGTATTATCACAGGACGGGAGGAAAATGAACTCGGTCCCCATGGGCGGCCACATCTGGCAAGTGTTGGGCCTCTCAGGACTGTGGGATGAGACAGATGTGGTTGCGGGTAGGAAGGGCTCAGTATACCCTCTACCCAGCCATGAGCCTTTTTCCAGGGCTCTGTGCCAGCCTCGGGGCCTGGGGGCTGCAGGCCGCTTGCCTTCATGCTTTGCTGCATCCTTTGCTGTCCACCTGGCCCTTTCTGGGGCCTTGCCTTTGGTGGGGCTCCCCCTGCGTCTTCCTGAGGCTGGTGTTCCCTGGCCCAGCTGGGTGCTTGCACTGGGAAGTGGCCTCAGGCTGGTGTGGCCCACGTGCTCGGGCTCTGCCTGGTGCAGGGAGTGACCGGGCACACTTGGGAAGCAGCTTCCTTGTCCAGATTTTCCGTCCCCCACTCCAGGCCGTGGTGGGCCCACGAGCTAAAAGCTGGGGGAGAGTTTGTAGTTGGCGTATCCCCTGCCACCGTCTGCTCAGCATGACCCTTAAATGAGCTTAAATGGGCTGGGTGGATTTCTGGGGTTCCACGTAGGACAACTGCAATGCACTTTTGGGGTGGGAGGAAATGAACAGGTGTGCCCCCCCTTCATTTATTTATCAAAGTCGCCCAGCACTGCGCATGCCTGTGGTCCTCAGAATGTGACATTCTGCATTCCTGAGTCCTGTGGTGATACAGGTGGTTGATAGGTGAATGAGTTTTTTTCGTCCATACTTACATATTTATTCCACGATTAGGAAAATGTTACTTTATATATTTATTCTAATAGCTATTAGAAATTTGTTCCTAGCACACCAAATGTGTGATTTTGTGAGTAGCGCTGCCTAGAAGGAGGCTGGAAGAGAAGGTATTTAAATAAGAGAAGGGGGTTGATATGAAGAAAAGCATCGGTCACACTCGGTGTGACAGGTGGTGTGACTTGGCCAAGCTCCCAGGGGAGGTCTGGGGAGGCCCTGCCGGCTCTGGGGACCAGACGGCTCAGGAGGGCGAGCCCAGGGAGACTCCTGCCCTACCCCGAGATGGTCATCCTCTCAGGAACTTTGGGCAAGTTTGGATGATGTAAGGCCTGCTTTAGGGAGATCAGCTGCCAGATGGAGGTGCTCAGGGCCCCCTGAAGGCCTCCATGTGCATTCTAACCACGGTGGGTGGGCAGCGGCGCTGAGCTGAGGGGCACATCTGCGCCAATGAAGTGTCCCCCTCCCAAATCAGACTTATTTAAAGTATTGACTCTTTAAACTGCAAAGCATTATTATTGCCCCTACCCCAGGGACATCCCTGTGGAATTACAACATGTTCGGAAACGGTCATTACAGTTCATTCCTGTGGAAGACTTGGGGCTTTTGATATGAAGAAAGAGATGGAGGCTGGTCTGTGTTTCCAGAATGTAATGAAAACACTAACACACACCCGTGCGCATGCACACATGCACGTGTACACACACACCAGTTTTCAGTAACAGACTCGGTTTCCTCTTTGCTTGTGTCTAAGATAAACCACATGTATAACAAGGTACTGACGTTTATTTATAATATGTTAGCACAGAGGATAAGTTGTTAAGGGGTCGTAAAAAAATATTAGTCTCTACTTTATGGTGCTATTCTTTAAGTGAAAGTGGAAAAAAGGCAAGAGAGTGGGATTCTGGTCTCACCCGCTCCTTTCTTCCCGCCCTAAACAGCAAACAGAACTGGGCAGATGCCGTTCCCTTCTCCCCCGAGTGAGGGGCGGGGGCCCCAGGCCGATGTTCCCTGACCCCGTGGCCCTGGTGCCCACCTTCACGTCCCCAGCGCTCAGTGGGCCTCTTCCACGCACCCCTTTGTGTGGGGTGTTATCTCGGCCCCTCCGTGCACGGCAGAGTGTGCCCTCGGCTTTGTCACCTTCCGTCAGAGTTGGACAGCTGGTGGGTGAGAACCCAGTGTTGCCATCGAAACAGGATGTGGAGCCAGACCCCGTCGTAAATTCACATTTATATGCTGCATGTTTCTGGTTAATGAGACCGTGCAGGGGCGACTGTATGAAATGAAATATATATATGAACAGGGATATTAACCTCAGGAGAGACGGGATTAAGCATGAGGGCAGCCTGGGGGGCCTGGAGCCCTCCAAGTGCTAAGGCCCAGGCAGGTGGGTCCCCAGAAAGGGAATTTTCAGGAAACATCCCAACCCTGAATGGTTTTGCTGGGAGCACAGACACAAGAGTCTTTTTTAGCGTTCTCACTAGGTTCCGGGCACTGGGCTAAGCCCTTTACATGTGTTATTTCACTTTGTCTTCAAAACAAACGGGAATTTTATTACCCCCACTTTATGGATGTGGAACCAGGACTGAGAGGCCGAATCCAGGCCCTGGGGAGTGTGGGTGACTGACCTAGGCTGACACCCCCAACGTTGACCTCGCAGACTGGGCTCTGGAGGGTTGCAAAAAGAGGAGTCATTTCAACCCCACCTTCCCCGTCAGCTGTGGCTTTTCTGAGGCAGCACAGGAGGCCTGGGAACCTCGGGCCGTCAGTTACCATTCGTTCAGCACAGGCTGGGAGGCGTGTTGGGTTGGTGGTAGCGTGTGAGCTTTGGGGCCACGTGAGATTTGGCTGCAAATTTGACCTCTACTTCCCATTGCTTGTATAATTTAGCCCAGTTAAAAAAATCATTTAGGCCCTGGTTTCGCCATCTGTGAAATGGGCACCGTCACCCTTTGTCAGGTCACTGGGAGGATTAAACATAAATGTGATGATGTGTGTGAAGAGCGTTAAGTGATTGTCGTTTCTAGTGTCACTGATATGTGCAGTCTTGTGCCAAGTGAGCTGGTGGTCAGGCTGACCCTGGAGAAAGAGGAGACACAGGGGGTCTCCCTAAAGGGGCCGAGAGTACAGTTGGGGGCAACACATGCTGTAGGATCATTTTTCTTTGCCAGGCACCTGAGTGTTGGGCTCAGGACCATGTGCCTTATAAACACCTTCTTATTTTATCCTCAGAGCTACCTTGCAGGATTGTTATGCACAGAGAGGTTACTTCATTGGTCAGGGTCACACAGCAAACCATGGCACACGGGGATTTGATCCTAAGGCGTCTTTCTTGGGCAATAACGCTGCTGCAAAGGAGGCTAACGTAAGTCCAGGGCCAGGGTGGTCAGGGAGAGATTCTTGGAGGAGGTGAGCCTGAGCTCTGGGCAGTGTTTCTGACCAGGGAAGAAGGGTGGTTATGTAGCTGGTGGTCAGGCTGACCCTGGAAATTTGGGCAAGAAGCTTGAAGCCCTGTACCCACAGGCAGAATCCAAAGTAGGGCTGGGTGGGGCCTGGTGGGGTTGCCTCAGATTCCCCCGAGTTTATATCAGTATATTTCCTTGTTTAGGCAAATGCAGTTTGATTTGATTTTCCTGAACTTCATCTTTGAGCAGGAAATGTTTTATTTACATTAAAAAAGAGACCCACAGACTTTAGAAATTTTTAATCCATGAATATCAGTCTTCCTAAAATAAGATTTACATGTTAATGTAAAAGGAAATCAGAATTTTATCTGCAGTTGGAGTAGAAACTCATCCTAGCTCTAGGCGTCTCTGGAGCTATGACTGTGGACGGGAAGACCCCATGTCAGAGCGCTGAGCTGTGGGCTGTGGGTGGGAGTTGGTCCCTGCTGTCCTTTCACCTTTCCTAGCTCCGACCCGCTCCTTCATGCTACACTCTGGGTCCTTATTGTGTCCACTTGTTTTTGTCTCTGAGATTGGGATTCATTTAGCATCTTCCATCATACCGTAGTTTGTTCATCCATCCATTCATTCATTCACTTAGCTGTCATTATGTACCAGCCCCCAAGGGGCACAACAGTGGTAACATTTGTCACCATGGAGTTCACGGTGTGAAGGTTGTAAGTCAAAGTCCAAGTCCGTTTTCTCATCTTTCTCATAATGCCTAGCTCAGAGCTAGGTCACCTGAGGCACTCAGTGCTTATTTAAGGAGGAAAAGGCCAAATACACGGTGGCAGTATGTCTCAAAAGCCTGAAAATCGGCAAACTCTTTGTCCTAGTAATCCTGTTTTGGGGAACTAATTCTAAGAAAAATCATTGAGCAGGCTTGCGGTCGTGTTTTATGTGTGTGGATGGCTTTGCAACGTGGCTTCTCTTACAGCCGAAAACAACTAGCAGTGGCCTAGATGTCCAGCAACAGGACATTGGTTAAATTAGTCCTGGAGCCTCCTATGATGGGACTCAGGCCACCATTAATAACATCCGTGTTGGTCCATGGTTTTGATGTGAAAAGATGTTCATTATATATTGCTGAGATAGGAAAGCAGGTTCCAGAACTGGTTGTGTTGTTCAATTGCATGTATTGTTTCAACTTTCTATAAAGTTGTGACAATGCATTTATACAGGGAAAGTTGTGCTTTTAGTTTCCCCATTCTAACTCACTCACTATTTCCTACTTTTCTACATTGTACATGGAGCGTTTATTTCAGAAACTTTTATAACAAGAAAAAAGATGCTTGATCTAGGACACAGTAAGAGAAGGGCAACGGTGAGTGAATTCTGGGACATGGGGCCTGAGCCTGAGCAAGACAAATGGGGTAGGTGGGGAGAGCCAGGAAGGCGCCCCTGCCCCACCCCTGCTTGGTGCCCGCCCCTCCGTGGCACTGCTTCTTTAGCTGGTGGTGTGCTGACTGTGCACATCTTTTCCCAGCTCCACGTCCAGCAGCGTCCTCTTCGGTAGCTTGACAGTAGCTGTGGTGGGAGTATTTCACTATAGAAAGTGGCAAACACTGCAGACCAGAGCCCTTTTCCTCCCTGGACCACTGTCTTCTTAAAGATTTACCACACACCCCTGTCTCACATGGTTTTCCTTCTCTCCCCAAGGACCTGTGTGCTTGGGAGGAGACCCCAGAGGATGAATTCTCTTCTTGGGTTCCCCTGGAGCTGGCACAGAGAGGGACAAGCTTCTGTAAATTTCAATCCCTGGGGAAAGAGAGAGAGAGAGGGAGAGAGAGAGAGAGAGAGAGAGAGAGAGAGAGAGAGAGAGAGAGAGGGAGAGAGAGAGAGAGAGAGAGAGAGAGAGAGAGAGAGAGAGAGAGAGAGAGAGAGAGAGAGAGAAGCCTTTCATTGGCTGACCGCAGTCAGTGTGAACCGGAGCTGCTGCTTGCAGAAGTAAAACAAAGGGGTAAAGAATCCCAGTCCTGGCTCCACCTCTCCATGACCTTTGGCAAACTGCTTAGTTTCCTCATCTGTAAAAGGGGGTTAACAAAGGTACTTATCTCATAAGAGTGTGTAGGCCAGTGGTTCTCAAACTCTAGCAGGCATCAGAATCACCTGGAATGCTTGTAAAAATACAGATCGCCAGGCCCCACTCCCAGAGATTCTGCATCCCTCTCAAGCTTCCAGGTGATGCTACTATTGCAGGTCTGGGGACTACATTCAGAGAAGCACTGCTCTGGGCAATTAAAAGTGTACAAAGTGCTCATCACAGCACTGCTGAGAGCTCAGCAACACGTAGCTGCTTATTCATGGAAGAACCATGTGGTAGGGAGCATTGTCTATGAGGACTCCAGGGCTTGGGAGCTAGAGTATTCGAGTTCAGGACTTTTGTTACCTTGTCTGCCCCCCTGGGTGAGCTGTTTCTCTTCTCTGGGACTTTTCTTTCCCCTTCTGTGAAATGGGTGAGTAAAGCCTTGACTTTCAGGTAGCAGCTGAGGAAATACCTGTAAGCGCCCTCTGGTGCTGGGTGTTTGTGGCTCTGAGCTAAAGCTACACTTGGAAACATCGCTCTGGCCTTGAGAGCCCATGGGCCGACTTCTGGACGAATGTTTGGGCTCCCCGGGCTTTATTGCCTCATCAGAAATGTGGGGATTTGAGGCCTCCCTTAGGCGGCGGCGGGGAGGATTTAATGGGAGCCTGTAGGTGGGATGCTCGGCGTGACGCCTGGGGCCACTGGGGCTCAGGGAAGGTTGCTCTTCTGGGGGAGAGTCCTGGCTCTGGCCTAGATCTACTCCAGTTGGACACACCCCAAGAGTAGTGTAAGGTGTGTGTGTGTGTGAATGTGTGTGGTATGTGTATGCCGTGAAGAGGTGTTTGAACGGAAGGGAAGCTATGGACCGGGACAGAGAAGGCCAATAGATTTTTAACCCAGCTTGTTGAGCCTTTTGAAGCTGCATCTGTGCCTCGTGAGAAGGAGTGCCTTGACTCATCAGCAGTGCCTGCCACGGGTGCACGACAGGGGAGCTGGGGCAGGTGTGCCACTGTGTTCTATCCCCGGTCTAGTGAAAAACCCATTTTACGAGGACTTAAAGAAAACTTGAAATGTTTCACATTTATTACCCTGTGTTTTCCATCATCACCATCATTATCATCACCCTCATTTTCATTTTATTAGGGAAGGGTGGGGGAAAGGAATCAAATTTCTGCAGGGTTCCCCAAAATATAGATTCTGCTGACCTTGTAGCTTCTGTTCCTTCTGCAGATATCTCCCAGTTCTCCTTTGGGGTGTGTGGGGTGCAGACGGGGGGACCCGGGAGGGAGAGGGAGATGAGCTGGCACAGAAGCTGAGCCCTTGGCTGTGATCTCCAGATGGTCCCACACTTAGGGACACCTTCCCTGCACCGTGGCGGGGACAAGAAGGCGGTGATGCCGAAAGATCCATGGCCCTCACTGAGCCCTTCCTGCGGGGGGCTAGGGGTGGATCTCGGTGGGAAACTTGATCTCACTGTTCGAGCCCTCCCTCTTTACCTGCCAGCCACCGCAGGGGGTGAAGGGGCAGCTTGAGTTATCGCAGTAACGCTAATATTGACCGCGTGTTCGCCTTGAGCCATGTGCTTCACGAATACCGCTGCATTTAGTCTTCTCGACATTCCTGTGATGTGGGTACTAGTGTTACCCCCATTTTACACAGGAGGCAACCAAAAGTCAGAGCGGGTCAAGCATCCTGCCCCAGATCTGTAAGTGGCAGAGCTAGGGATGGTCCTGGGGAGCCCTATTTCAGGGCCCACTCCCCGAATCCCTTCATTCTATAGCTTCTCTCCAGATACCCTCATCCCACTCATCTGTCCTGCTAGATGAGCTCCGTGGATGGCTTCTGGAAATGTCACTTTCCTGGTGAGGATGGAACAACTTCTATTCTGGAGTTCTTGGACTACTCCTAGAGCCCTGTGTGCTCCCTGTGTTGTAGATAAGCAAGGCAAGGAGAGAAAGGGAAGACAGTGGCCGAGTGAGATCTAGGCTTCCTACCTCTCTGCCCAAGATAGCCCAGGGGAACAATTTATGAAAAAATTTCAGTAACCTTTCATGTTTTCATAGGTGCTGGTTCTAAAGTACGCATTTAAGGGGAAAGTTAAATATTACCAAAATTGCTGTAAAAATATATTACAAAGCAGCCGACTTGTGGACCCACCCACTATCTCTTAGTAAGTCTAGGTAACAGTTTTTCCTCCAACTTTGGGACATACCGCCATTGTGTGTGTGTGTGTGTGTGTGTGTGTGTGTGTGTGTGTGTGTGTTTAAAAGCACTAGATCTGATGGCAGAAGGCTTCTGGTTAGGAGCGATGTTGTCCAAAAATAGATTTGCTTTAAATCCTAGACCCATCTTCCTGGTGGTGAGGTGCTCAGGTGACAGGGGTGTGGACAGATTGATGGGAGGGTACAGAGAGTCTCAGCCCTTCTCGCACCCTGGCTCTGGGCAGGTGCGCATGGAGGAGAATGGCAGGTGGTCTTACCTGCGTCATTTAAAGTGTTAGTTTCCTCTCTTTTCAGCAAATGGCCGGGGAATCGTGGGGTTAAATCAATGGGTTTGTGATGTGACCCTGTCGCAAGGTCTTGGTTCCTCTGAGGGTCTGAGCTTGGTGTGAGGGGGCTGGCGTTGGGGGGCTTGGGTAGTTTTAGCTTTGGCTGCAGAGGGCCTGTACTCTTCCATGCCATGACTCTCCCAACCCCATCCACTGCCTGTCCCCCATCCCCACCAGAGAGGAGCCTTGAAAGTGTGGGCCCACTGGTTGAGTTTGCCCCCGACCCTGGTCATTTTGCCCTGAAGCCTGATGCCAGAGATGGTCATGGGCTATGCTTTATAGCACATCTGTGTGGATTAGAAAAAAGGCCAGCTGTGCCTTTGTGCAAAAACAATGGGTACCCCTTCCTCTGGACATTCATAGCCTTGCACCAGAACAGATAGACTGTGGGCTAAATTTCAACCCTCTCTCACCACCTCTGCTGGGCCTCTTGTGCAGTGCACAACCTGCACATACGTACACAATAGTCTTTCCTGCTTTACACTTTTTCGTTCCTTGAGTTTGCTTAGTACTAAGTCAGGAGTGATGCTCCATTTCACGCTTGACAATGAGTCTGGGCTCTCAATGTGTCCTTTACTCTCCTGGGCCCTGGCCTGGTGTGGGTGAGAGCGTTTCCCCAAGGCTGAGCCAGGGAGAGCAGCCATGTGCCCCTTGCCAGGCTCACCACCTCTGCTGGGGCAGGGATGCCTCTAGGGAGCCTCTGTCAGGCCAGGGTAGGTGCAACCCTTCCCTAAGGGTAAGGTGATCCCTGGGACAAAAACCAGCAAAGCATGGAGTGGTCCCTTCAGACCCTGGGACCACCAGCCAGAGGAGGGGCCAGCTGAGAAGATGCCTCAAATAAAGCCCTTTTTGGAGGGGCAGATTCTAGATCTTTTTGATGAAAACTATGGATCCTTTCCCCAGAGAAGCGCCTCGCTGCACACATGTCCAGAGGCTTACATCCAGGAGCAGGGCCTTCGCAGATCCTTGAAGACAGGCTGAGCAGCTGGCCTGTTGTGGATTTTGGGGTAGGGAAGGGGGCTTTGGGGGCCCTGCTGCCCTGCTGGAGGCCTCCTCTGATCCTCGGACCGATGCCTGCCTCTGCTTGTCTCTCTCGTTCACCTCCTGACACCGTCTGCCTTAGCACTTGTGCTTGAGCTTTCCTGCCTCGAACCTACACCTTGTCTGTCAACCCAGATCCTGCCTGACTTTGATCAACCTCCATGTGCGGCCCCAGTCCTGCGCTGGTTCTAGGGCCCCGTTTCCAGCCTCCCACCTCAGCCCCTTGCCTCCCCCTTCTTTTCCCTTCCGCAGCTCCATCTCCTCTGCGTTTTCAAGGTAATGGGGAGCCCCGAGGAGAGGATACTCCTCCCCAGGCCAGGAGCAAGTGGCACTGGGGAGGTGGCTTATACAGGTGCTCACCTAGCACCACCTGCCCCTGCTGGAGGGTTCTGTAAGTCCAGAGGCCCAGCACACAGGCTTTGGATCTCACTGGCATCTCATTGATGGTGGCAAGGTCATCCTGGTGCATAGACGGGCAAGCTGTGGGTACTCCCAGAGTAAGGGGGTTGTGGTCGCTTATGAGCCCACTGCTGAGTTGGGCAGACAGCATCTGGTGGGGCTCACAGGTGTATACACCCATGGGGCAGTCAGCCATCACAACATGTGATCCCAGAGTAGAGAGAGAACACAGAGTTCTGATCTGTCTGATGCCCTGAGAGAGCCTCAGAATCTTTCTTAACACACCTCAGGAACCATGGTGAATACGTTTTGTGCACTCTTCCATGGGAACATAGGCCCTGCACCTCCATTCCTTTCATACACACTTTGTCACGTATCCCCTCGTTTGCTGCTGCACCCCTACCCTGTGTGTTCACACTCACTCTGTGCCCCTTCCCCATGTGTATACACTTGTCCCCACGCGCCCTCCCTTTGTGTACATACTGGCCTTGTGCACCCACCTGGTGCTTACAACGCCCATCATTCACAGGAGTGGATCTCCCTGTGCTCCCCTTGAGGCTGGGCACGGCGGGGGTGTGTACTTTGGCCTCAGTGGTGCCAAGTATCTTATAAATTAAAAAGTTAGACGTGGAGTCTGGGGGAGTCCCCAGAAAGCCCCTAGCTCCCTGGCTGCCTGGGCAGCCCCTTAGGGTGTTGTCCATATTGGCCATTGTGCTGATCAAGTTTTCTCTGAGATGCTCACCCCTCGGTGTTCATCGTGCCCCTGCAGCAGAATTCCGCTTTGGGGACGGCTCCGGCCCCCCAGCAAGTGCCTGGCTCCAGCTGTAGGGGAGGCCTTCCTTGCTCTCTGCCTGCTGCCCTTGCCAGTTATCTTATTGTTGAAGAGGCCAGCCTGGACAGAAGAGGCCGCCTGGAGGGGAGGAGAGCCTTTTCACGTTCAGGGTCGGGTAGCACAGGGCCTCGTGATGGTTATGGTGGGCGGTTGGGCGTCACTCTTTCTCATCAGGAGTGTTTATACCTTCAAAAAACATAATGTGGGCCAGGGGATGGGATGTCAGTGGGGTGAATGTCAGCAGTTGTAAGAAAGTGCATTCGTGCCCATGTCACTAGGCGAGTTGGCCCTCGCTGTGAGGGATGTGGTTCTGGGGATGCTGGTGTGTGATGCGGCCGTTTGCATGTAATCATGTCTGTCACTTTGGAATTCCCCAGCCGGCGGCGTCGGGTCGCCCTCTTCCTCTTCCCACCTCTGCAGTCTTATCGTCCCAGGAAACAGAGCCTTGAATGCTCCCAAGAGCTCCGGAATAGCAGATGTTTTCTCATTCTCCTTCCCATAATGGCTGAAGCCAAATCTTAGGGAGGGAAGGATTTGGCATCCTAGGGACATCCTCCGGTTCAACGACTTGGAAGGTCACACTTCCCAACCAGAGAACTGAGTGGACCCAAGTGTGGGGACTTTTGCCCTGATACCTGGAGTACGTCGAGGGCAAAGGGAGAACTAGGGTTGTGCATCATGTCTTGGTCCTAGGTACCCACACAGATCTTGTTGACAGTGTCCTGTGAAATGGTAGCATGATGACCTTACAAATTGGCAGCAACCTCTCAACAGAAGCAATATATATATTACATTTTAAAGTAAGTAAACGATGACATGGGAAGGAAACTGATTTCAGGTGTGGCCCTGAAAGCTGCTAACGACTACTCCTTTCATGCACGGCCTGCTTCCGATCACTTTAGGCGTTACCCGCCTGTGTTTCGGAGGCTGTCTGGCTGGAATCAGCTTGGGGAGTAAATCAGTTTTGCCTGCCTCGAGGTCTCGATTCGTAGTTACGAAGCTGCATATTTGAAAGCCCCACCCCAGCTGTAACGAGCTGAGTCAAACAATAGCTTTGGTCCCAACCCAGATCGTCTCTGCATTTCATTGTCTTAATGCCGAGTTTCTACTCTCAGAATGCAAACTTGGGAAAGAGAGGGCCCTTGGTTAGCATTCCTTGGCCTCTGCTCAGTGACGTGGATGTGCCCTCTTGGGCGAGCTGTTTCTGAGGGTTGAAAGAAAACATGTTCTCTGAGGCTCTATGGGGGGGCCTGGTGTAAGATCACGGGTGGACAATAAAGAGGGTAAGAGTCACGCAGAGCAGGCCTTGTTAATTCCGAGAGCTGTTCCAGCCCTGGCACCAAACCCACCTGGGTGCTTGAGCCACTGTTCCAGTGGATGACAGCCGTCATCCCATTGAATCTTCCCAATAACGCTGTGGCTGAGGTACCATTTTTACCTCCGTGTTTGAGATGGGAGAACTGAAGCCTAGAGGTTAAACAGTTTGCTCGAGGTCATATAATTAGAGGCAGAATCGGGGTTTGAAGCCGGTGTCTGACCACAAGCCAACCTGCTTTTTCCTCTCCCAGCTCGGCCACCCGGCATGCTGTGTACCTGCCTTCTGAGGGGCAGGTTGGGGTTGCTGCTTTCCAGTCTTGAGTTGCTAGGATTCTGGACAGCATCCTCTGTATCTCAGGTGGACACAGGAGCAGGCTTCGAGACGGACAGTCCTGGGTTCCAGCCCCAGCGTTGTGTGGACTCTTTCTAGCTGTAGGACCTCCGGCACGTCACATCACCTCTCCAAGTGTGTTGATGGGGATTAAACACACAGAGCAGTGCCTGGCTCACAGTGTGTGCCCATGTAGAGACAGCGACATCGCAAAGAGAACAGGGTGGTACGTGGTGGCTTCAGCCTGCACATGTGTAGAACTCCAGAGCCCATTAAATCTGAAAAATACTGTGTATGCACATTTTTGGCTTAAACAAAGTTCCATTTTACAAAGTCCATAACCCAGCTTTAATATTATTACATGCCTAGACTGGGATTAATTCCAGGACAAGAGCTTTAGTATGCTGTATAGAATTTCTCCCGTGTTCTCCTAGTGCATGGCCTCCACGGCCACCAGCCTGGTCTCACACACCGGGCCGCAAGGTAGTGGGGACACCTCACCCCTCCCCAGCTTCATTCTGTGGCCTCTGGGGTGGAGTGGAGAAGTGAGTTGCTTTCTTTCTTTCTTTTCTTTTTTTTTTTTTTAAATAAATTTATTTACTTATTTGGCTGCATTATGTCTTCGTTGCCGTGCGCGGGCTTTCTCTAGTTGCGGTGAGCGGGGGCTACTCTTCATTGCGGTGCACCGGCTTCTCATTGTGGTGGCTTTTCTTGTTGTGTAGCACGGGCTCTAGGCGCACGGGCTTCAGTAGTTGTGGCACGCGGGATCTAGAGCACAGGCTCAGTAGTTGTGGCGCACGGGATTAGTTGTTCCGCGGCATGGGGGATCTTCCCGGACCAGGGCTCTCGAACCCTTGTCTCCTGCACTGGCAGGTGGATTCTTAACCACTGCACCACCAGGGAAGTCCGGTGAGTTGCTTTCTGATGTCACTGGCCCAGGACTGCTGACCACGGAAGAGTCGACCCCAGCATGTCCTGAGGTCTGTCTGTGGGTCAGCTCTCAGTGTAGAGGATAGCACACCATGCTTTGCCAACCTCTGAGAGTCACTTGTTTGTTTCTTGGAATAATCGAGAAAGCCTTCACATCTCAGTGGTGGCCTAAGGGCTCTTGGTAGGAGGTCAGTGTCTGGAGGACCAGGAGGAGGACTGAGTCTTCACTCTACTCCTGTGAGTGTCAAATGGCTTTATCTCAAGTGGATACTCTGATTATAGATAGTAATGGCCTGCCGCACTGCGTAGAGAAAGATTCTTATGCTGTGTCTTGTTTGAGGCAGTGCTGTGATCGATCTGTGATGTCTGCCAGGGGCACAAGGATGGGGGAACCATACAGATACAGCACTTATTTGCTGTTTATGTTTTGTTCTGATTATTTTACATCTCTGTGAAACCAACAAAGGCCTCTTTTGTAGGCTTGACCCCTTTGCCCCCTGATCATGGGTATTATAGGGACCGCCACAAATGATCCTTCCTCCTTGCCCTGTGCCCCACCCCAGTGACCTGTTTGCACAGATTTCAAACTCACAGGCCCATCTCTGTTCTCTCTTTTAGTTGAAGAGGGGGAGGCCTCGGACTTCTCGCTTCCCTGGGATTCCTCCGTGACAGCATCAGGTAAATGCCCAGGGGCTGGTGGGAGAGTTGGTGGGGGTCCCGGGGGGCAGGCTCAGGAACTCAGAAAGCCACCCAGCTGGTTATGGAACATATTCTTCCTGTCACATTCCTATCTCCAGTCCAGATTACCCCATGCAACACGATTTTTATATCAGTTCCATATGGTCAATAAAATCTATTACATACAGAGACTACTATGCCTTTATTCCCCTGGGGACTGTGTTTCCATCTTGTGGGCACATTCAGATGGGCCACCACACCCCGACTACACAGGCTTTTGAAGCTCCCTGCCATGGGCGTCGCTGCACATTCATTCCAACCTAACTCCATAAAAGCCCCTTTAATAGGACATTTAAACTCCAATCAAAATCAGAATTCCTGTATTTGCCTTCCGGGAAGGGGCTGCATTGCACTCTCGGGCGTGCAGACCCGAGCCCAGGCCTCCAGGAGTTGGTAACAAGGGGAGGTCAGACTTGTGGGGTGCCTGGCCATTGTGGGGTGATGGGGGTGACTTGGTAGTCAGGGGACTTGGGTTTTGCAGCTCAGTTCTGCCCTAGCTAAGTTCCTTCCTGTGCCTCAGTTTCTCCAGCTATAAAACGAGGTGATGAATGAGGTTTTTCTCACTGTAAAGTTCTGTAATTGGGAGCTGCCTGTGGAGCTGGGGATGGGAACTGGCTTGGGGTCCTTGGGAGCTCCTGAGCGGAGGGCACGGTGCTCCTGTTGGCTCTGCATCCAGCGAGCACCTTCCTTGGCAGCAGGGCTCTGGCTTCCTGTCTGGCAGGCGCCAGGCTCTCCTGCCTTGTCTCCTGTCCCAGGATCCTGACCACCTGGCTCCGGCTCCACAGGGGAGAATCTTGGGCCTGAGAAGACCTACGAGGGAGTCATTTAGTCCCACCGCCTTCTCTTTTAGGTGTGGAAACTGAGGCAAGGAGGGAGGTATGATCTGGGTCAGTAGTTCCAAGAACGAGGTGTTAGGGAACAGGCATATGAACATTTAACACTTGAATGGTTACACGCTGAATTTGTGATTTTATGGCCATGTGTGATTTAAGATGATGCGGAAGTCATTTAAGTGAGAAAATTGAGTTGACAAAGTTTTAAGTAACAGTATGTAATATGCTCGGAGTCAGCAAAATCATGAAGGTGGCTCCCAGATGAGTGAAATTTGGGAAATGCTGGTATAGACGGGGCAGAAGGGGAGTGGGTGCCAACACGCGAGCCCAGGTTCCCGGACTCCTAGTCCAGTGCTCTTTGCAGCAGGATCTGTGCTGACTGGAGAGTCTGAAGGGTCCTGGCTGGGTCCTGGCTGACCCAGGCTTGGGCACTGTTGTGTCTGCAGGTGCCTGGCCCTTGGTGACAGGGGCTCCCTCCAGGGCAGGGGCTTTGTCTGAAGGCAGAATGGGGAGGTGCTCAAATTCTTGGGAGGAGAGTCCAGAGTTAGGACAGGACTTGGGGTCCACACGGGGTAGGATAGGGGAAGGGGCCGTGTGGTCCCTGCCCTGTGGCCTTCTGTGCGGGAGAGATGCACTCCCCATGGCTGGAGGAAGCACAGTGAGGTTATAAAGCTCGGCATCTCATCCAGGCGCACTGACAGACTTGGGGGTCCACGTGCTCAGGCACGCAGCCAGCTCTGAAGAGGGTCCCCACTCTGCTCCGAGCCCCCGCACCAGGAAAGCACCCAGCCTGGTCGTGTCCCTATAAAGTCTTCCCTCCCAGCTGTTTTCCCAGTGGTGTCGGTGGCGATAGGACAGTCAAGGACAGCCGCGGGGTGCCAGGAGGGCGCTGGCAGTGTTGCGGTGGATGGAGAGGCCGGTGCAGGGAGCGTCAGGCGCCTGGGCTGCATCCCTAGGGCCGGCCTGCAGAAGGCAGGGCAGTGCCAAGGGGCTGCATGGGGGCCTGCGTTCTGCGGTGCTCTGAGGCCACAGCGGAATGGCCAGCCCTCGGGCCTCCGGGGCGCTCGGGAGTGCCGAAGGTTGTGGGACTTGCCCGTTTCCAGCCAAGAGCTGAGCACGCCCCACGCGCGTGTGCGGGAAGAGGTGCACCGCTCCTTGTGAGTCCCTCCGGCCCTCAGGGACTCCCTGGTGCCAGTCAGCTTTGGATCGTCTGCTCGGAGATGGGGAAAGGGAGGGCAAAGCATCCCGGGCACTGGGTAGTCCACAGCCGGGCAATGGATTGTTTTGTTTTCTTTGGCCCGTTTCTGAAGATTTTTTTACAGTGCATTCATGTGATAAATTTTCCTTCCCAGTTCTGTTGGGCTTGGGCTATTAAAGTCAGCTTGTATTCCCTGAGCACGGGACTTGTGAGATGGAGCAAATCCCGGGTGGCAGGATGAGGTCGGTTTGGGAGGCAGCCCTGGAGCCGGGCATGGATGTTTAGTGAACACTTACTTGGTATGTGCCAGGGCATGGAGCAAAAGCTTTACCTCCAGTATCTCATTGGGCCATCATGACAACCCTATGAGGTGGGTGCTATTTCCAGCAGCAGCTCCAGAATTTCTCCGTGGGCTGGTTGGGGGCCGCCATCTGGTAGAGGACAGGGCCAAAGGCCTGGTTGAAGCTGCTTTAGTATAATGCTTTTCATTAAGCTGAGAAAATGTCACTTGGCTGCATCAGAAAATGGGGGCAGGTGCCAAAGAAGATTATGGGGGAGCAAAGCCTCCCGAGCCACCCTTGGCGCTGTTGCTGAGAATTGCTGTCCTCACTTGGCGGATAAGGGAAGGAGGCTTGGAGCTGTGTAGTAGCGGATCCACAGTCCCCAGCCAGGATGCTGTGGAGAAGGGACTCGAACCTAAGTCCTCCTGCAGCCAGAGACTGGGGTTTAGCCTCTGCACCGCCTGACACTGGCTAGGAGACAGCTGAGCAGAGACCTGAAGGCATCGTGGGGGCTTTGGGAGGGTCCCTGGCGTCACAGGACCCAAGGTGGCCATGGAGGATCTTTTAGCTCATCAGCCCAGAGGAAGGCAGGGTGAGGTGAAGAGGGTGGGCGGAGAGCATCTTACTGGGAGTGCAGAGCTTTGAGTACCAGGCAGCTCCTCTTTGTGGGGACCCAGCCTGCCTGGGGTGCAAACTTCCCCTTGCCTGCTTTTCCTGGCTCCGGGAATGTGATGGAGAACTCCAATAAAGAAGCAGAATGCACAGTGGCATCCGCTCCCTGTGGGGACCCTGTGGCCACTGCCCCCAGCAACAACCTGGCCTGCTTTGTCTGTGCCCTTGAGTCGGGGCCCTGACAGTCATGGGGAGCCCGGCTTGGCAGGGAGGGGAGTGAAGTGATCGGCTCACAGCAGTTCTCCCGCCTGGCCAGGGGGTCACGGGAGGAAGGAGCGCACTCTTGCCTCTCTGCTGGCAAACATGGGGCTGCTGATAGTGGAACCGGGGGAGGAAGCACTGCATCCAGAGCCGGGGGACGGGAGTGCCTAGCAGGTATGGGATTTTAAATCATTCCCTTTGCGTCCTGTCTTTTCTTATCCATAAAAAGGAGGATGAAGGGACAGTATCTTATAAAGAGACAATTTAAGTGAGAGAATTTTTTTAACATCTTTTTGGAGTATAATTGCTTTACAGTGTTGTGTTCATTTCTGCTGTATAACAAAGTGAATCAGCTATATGTATACATACATCCCCTTATGCCCTCCCTCTTGCGTCTCCCTCCCCCCCGCCCTGCCTATCCCACCCCTCTAGGTGGTCACAAAGCACCGAGCTGATCTCCCTGTGCTATGCGGCTGCTTCCTACTAGCTACCTATTTTATAAGTGAGAGAAATTCTTAACCTGTTTTGAGCCACAGATGCCTTTGAGCATCCAAGGGAAGGAAGCGTGTGGATTCTCTTCACAGATGCACAGAGCATTTTGCATGTGATTTGGGGGGAGGCGTCACAGATTACTCCCAAGCTCTTCCTCTTGCCGGGCCACGGGTTCAAACTCCTTAGAAGCGTGAGGGTCCTTTGTGAAAGCCCCACAGGGGTCCCGAGCTCAAAGGCCCATCGGAGGTGGGCTGGTAGCACAGGTGAGCGGCAGGTTTGGGGGGCACTGTGAATTGCGACCCAGGCCCTGCTATGGGGGCAGCCGTCCCTCAGTGCTATAGCTGATTGTGACAGGGCACCTGGCCCCAGAATCACCAAATCATCTGAGTTTTGGTTTTGTTTTTTTTTTTGGCGGTACGCAGGCCTCTCATTGTTGTGGCCTCTCCCGTTGCGGAGCACAGGCTCCGGACACGCAGGCTCAGCGGCCATGGCTCATGGGCCCAGCCGCTCCGCGGCATGTGGGATCTTCCCGGACCGGGGCACGAACCCGTGTCCCCTGCATCGGCAGGCGGACTCTCAACCACTGCGCCACCAGGGAAGCCCAACAACTCGTATCTTTTTAAAGCAGCTTTATTGAGATATAGTATGAGGGTTCCAATTTTTCCACATCTTCACTAATATGTGTAATTTATCTTTTTTTGGGGGGGATTCTAGACTTCCTAGATGTGGAATGGTATCTCATTTTGGGCAGTTCATATATCTGAAAAACACTGTTCAGGTCAAAGAGTGTCCTTCTGCCAGCTGGTTTCAGCCTGGCCACCGTTAGAAGGTTGCCCAGTGTGTCTTTACCAAGGTTCCACTTTCCAAGTTTAACTTTCCAGGCCTCTCTGCTTCCTGTCACCTGCCCCCAGCCCAGCTCAGTGGGGAGGCCCTTCCTCCCTTCAGTGCTTCCTCTCTCTTCCCTCAATCCCTTTTGCAATGAGGTGTCTGAGTGGCGGGCGCCAGGATGATCGGAAGCTTGCCGTGTGGGGTTTCAGGGAACCAACCCAACACACTGAGCTTTGCCTCCCTGCCCCTGGTCACCAGGTTTGAGCTGGGAGATGAAGGGTCTAATCACAGTCTCACTGGAGCCTCCCACCTCCCTGGGCCAGGTTTCGGGACAGGTTGGGCTTCCTTCCACCATGGCTGCTCTGGACCAAGCTGGGGATGCAGTGCCAGAAGGGCCTGGGGGTGGTCTGGAGACGGAAGACAGTTAATTTGTGGACAAATACTCATTGTCAATGCCGGGGCAGGTTAGCCAGGTTTATTTCTGGCGTGGTGAAACACACACACTTGTGGTTGGAGAGGAACACTCAATATAATCAACTGTTTGTGATGGCCCAGCAGCCTGAGACCTTATTGGTGTGATCGGAGTTTCAGGCCTTCCTGCCACGTTACAGGTCTCATTGTTCTGGTTAATGAAACCAACATTCCCATTTCTGAGCCACTTCTAGGAGCCAGTCCTCCTTCTCAGTGCTTTTCACATATAGAAAGTGAGGCACAGAGACGCTAATGACCTGCTTCAAGGTCACACAGCCAGGAAGTGGCAGAGCTGGGATTTGAACCCAGGCAGCTCAGGCATGAATGTAGCATCTAAACTGTAAATGGCAGATCTGCCTATGAGAATGTTGTTTCAGGCTCTTCATTTCAGGGGATCTAGAGGCTTGGGGAGGAGGGTCAGCTCAGTGCCCAGGTCCCTCCTGGGTCAGGTGGAAGAGTCTAACTAGGGCCAGGCCTCCAGGTTTGCTGCCCGGAAGGAGAGGAGGTGCCTGTTTTGAAGGCCTTGTGCACAGTTCCCAAATTCAAAGGCCAGGTCTGGAAAACACTGGATCAGGCTCTCTTTAGAGACTCCCACCAGCCTGACCCCAGCCCACCTCCCCCTGGGCCTCTGCTCATGACCGTCCTTGGGTGTGGGGCATGTGTGCACTTTGCGGGGTCGGGGGGAGGCTGTGTTAGGGCTGCAGGCTCTGAGACCTGCTCAGCAGGGAGATTAGAGTGGCATCTGGGTGTCTGGTGCCGGGGGGGCCTCTTGGGGGAGGGATGCTGGAAGCCTTTCCTTTTCCTTTTCCTTTTAATCGGACTCTGGGTAAGCTGCGGGGTAGCGGGAGTGGTCAGTGCGCCCACCACGGACAAAGGTGGCAGCCTTCTCACCCCCTGCAGCCCTTTACATCCACGTTGTGACCAGTGGGGTGGACGGAAATGTCTGGAAGACTGGGCCTTTCACCGCAGGGAGTTGAGGCCCCTCGGTGCAGCCCAGCCTGCACTTCTGAACCTTCTCAGAGCTGCCTCCCCACCCCACTTGTGTTTTCCTAGAGCATGTATTTATTATTTCAACTACTTCACAGAGACTCCACCCACTACCTTGTGCTTCTGCACACTCGCTGTTTACATTTCTCTTGGCCCCTTTGCCAGCTCCATCCGTGTCTAAAAACCCTTCTCTCTAGATGAAGTGCAGGGTGAATGCACCGGCAGGGTCCATATAGCCCCCATGAGCCCCGAGCTTCCTGGAACCCCTGGATCCACATATCCTGCCCTTCTTAGCAGCTACATGGGGGTCTCTGGGTGGATGGGCATTCATTTTCCGAACTGCCCCTCCCTGCTGGACACTTGGACTGCGTTCAGTTTTGGAATCATAAACAATGCTCTGACCAATGTCTTTGTGTAGGTGGTCTTTTCCCCTTTGGAGTTTTTCTTAGGGGCTCCCAGGACCTTTAAACATTTTCTTCAATCCTCAAATCAAGGCTGGAGAGACTGTCTCCCTCTCTCCCCTCCTCTCCCCTGGGGTCCCTCACCCTGAATTCTTTCCTGAGTGACCGTCTTAACCTGGCTCATCAGCGAGGGTGTCCCAACCCCTTTCCCCACGATCCCGGGGCCGGCGACGGAAGCTGCCGGGTGCCCCTCGGCTTGGCCGGCGCTATCCACCTCCTGTGCTCGAGCCCCCAGCCCAGTCATTTCCTCGACAGGACCAGGGGACATTGTAAAGGAGTAGAAACGTCCTGAATAGAAGTAGAATTTCTTTGCATTTTAAAGACTTAAGAAATGCGTTTTTATATGGGGCCAGCTGGGGAGTTTCTCATTAGCTCGGCTGGGGCGTCTGTGGGGAGTTGAGCTGACTGGAGCCAGGCAGGCTGGGTAGGAAGATGCGGTGGCCCCGAGCTCACCGGGGGGAGCGCGGCAGGCATGCGCTGGCTGGGCTGCACCGTGGACCCCTGGCCAGGCTGGCCGGGCTGTGCCTTTGTTAGAGCGGCTTCCCCCAGCACAGGAGGCCTCAGAAACCTTCAGGTGGTGACTGGAGCTGAGAGGTGGCCATTCTGTTACCATGGTGAGCAGTCCATGAGGTAGGGCGTCTGTGCCCTGTGTGCACACAGAGGCATGCACTTGTGTGTGTGTGTGTGTGTGTGTGTGTGTGTGTGTGTGTGAGTGTGCCCAGGTGCCTCGGCCCTGACTCAAACCCCTGGGGGCTCTGGGGCCTCTGCACCCCTCTGTGCGGCATCCTGGGCCCCTGGGGCTGCCTTGGACCAGTTCTCCGACGGGGATGTGGCGTTTCCTGCCCACCCTTTCCTCTGGCTCTGGACCAGCCAGGGGCCCCTGCTGGGCTGCACTGTACATCGCTTCCTCTGTGCCGTGTCTGCCGTGCACATGTGCGTGTGCACGTGTGTGCTGGTACCCAGGGTACGGGCGAGGGAGTGTGTGTGTGTGTGTGTGTGTGTGTGTGTGTGTGTGTGTGTGGTGTCTCTCTTCTGATTCCCTTTTTCCTCCCGCATGGCCTGGCTGATGGTTTCGCTGGAGTGAATCCAGAGTGGGTCTTGTCTTGCTGATTTCACCTCTCTGGGTGTACTTGCAGCTTCCTCAGAGGCAGGGACTCCGTGTCATTCATCCTGTACCTGCAGGCTGGTGCACAACAGCTGCTCTGCCATCGTACCCTTGCTCTTTGTAGCGAGGTTGCCTGCTCCCAGCCCCGCTGATTGAGGACTGTCCACTCCAGCAAGCCCGGTGTCCCCCTTCTCCTCTCCTGGTGCTCTTGGGCTTTTGGGGGGCATCAGTAATGGGGACTGTAATGTTGGACGGGCTGGTCCTATTTTCTCCAGCCTTGAGTGCTCCCTAAGGTCCAGGACCCCACTGGTGGATGGTGGAAATCAGCAGTTTTTTGGTGACTGAAAGCCTGGCTATAAGCGAGGGCCACAGTCAGGTGTGTATGTGGGTGTGGGCCTGTGGGTGATGATGACTTTGTTCCTTAGGACTTTGGGGAGGTCTCTCCATGTTTGCCAGGCGTGGTTTATATTGGTGGAGCTCAGACTTGACCATGTAGGCAAATTTGGTGATCTTGTTAAAAATGCAGATTCTGACTCAGCTGTTCTGGATGGGGCCTGGGATTCTGCATTTCTGCCCAGCTCTAGAGTGGTGTTGATGGCTCACACACCACCCAGAGAAGCCAGGAATTAGAGGGTTTGATGGGTTAAGCCCTCTCGCCCACTCCCCTTGATCTTTGCTCTGGCCGGGCTCTCTGCCTGTGGAGCTCATCCTTCAAAGCTCAGCCTAAATGATGCCTCCTCCAGGAAGCATCCCATGATAGCCCTGCTGTAAATATTGTGCCTGCCCCTGAGCCTCGGGGGCCGCCCTGATCCTGGCCCTCACTGCCCTTTGCTTGGTTATGACGTTCCTTCTGTACGTGCCCGGTTCCCTTGCTTCTCTGCTCACTCCTTCAGGCAGTGACCATGTCTGATTCTCTGTGCTCCCAGACCCCAGCTCTGGCTCGGTAACTGACAGATACCTAGCAAATGTTTGCCAAGGTGGAGAACTTCACTTCTGCATCTTCATCTGTATTTTCCCTTAGCAGTTCAGGGCCAGATTTTTGTTCACTTTGTTAAGAGCAAGAAGTAAGTTTGAGGTTGAGATACTTACTAGTTGTGTGACCTCGAGTAAGTTACTTAACCTCTCTGTACTTTCCATTTCCTCATGTGGATGGAATGGGGATACTTATCCTGCTTCCTAGGGCCATTGTGAGGATTATATGAGGGAATGCCTGTAGGTTAGCCTTAGCCCCTGAGGGTGGCACCTGGTGCTCTCCACTTTTATTCTTTTTTTTTTTTTTTGCGGTACGCGGGCTTCTCACTGTCGTGGCCTCGCCCGTTGCGGAGCAGAGGCTCCGGACGCGCAGGCCCAGCGGCCATGGCTCACGGGCCCAGCCGCTCTGCGGCATGTGGTATCCTCCGGGACCGGGGCACGAACCCGCGTCCCCTGCATCGGCAGGTGGACTCTCAACCGCTGCGCCACCAGGGAAGCCCTCCACTTTTATTCTTGATAACACATTGATAATACCTCAAGGGAAGCTTGGCTTGGACTTTAGTTCAGCCTGGATCTGTGTGGTCAACAGAGAAGGCTCTGACGGGCCCCTCCCTTCCTCCTTCCCCTTGTCTCAACTGGCAGTCTCTAGGCATTGTCACAGTGGACAGGGCAGTCACGCCTTCATCCCCATGCAGGGTTGGGGTGGGACTGAGTCCTCAGGGGACCACCCTGACTTAGCTGACCCTGGCTGGTGGGGCGCTGCTTGTTTCCCAAGTGGGGAAGGCTGGGTGTGGTTGGGAGTTGGCAGGGGTTGATGGGCAGGGTCTGGTCTGAGAGGCAGAGGCTCTGAGGCTGTCATATGATCAGGCTCCTTCTCTGTGTGGAGCTTGATGCCTCCACTGTGCAGCCATGCACGGCCAGTAGGAAATGGCCAAGGTCAGCCCAATTGTGCCACTTGGCTGGTCCTGGCTTCCTGGGTGGGCACTCTGCAGGGCCCAGCTTCTGGGATGGGTATGGTGAGCGCTGTGTCAGTGAGCCACTGTCCTGCTGTAGGCTGTGGGCAGCCCACAGGGGTTAGGCGGTTGTCATCTCAGCTGACACTCTCTTAAAATTCCTGAGGATGAGTCAGGTGCGGGTACGTGCACATGTCCTCTCTCTCTCTCTCTCTCTTTCTCTCCACGCACGTATTAGGTTGAGCTTGTCTAGCTGATGCCTGCCTGGTTCAGAAAACCATTATTTTGCCCACACTGATAATTCTTTTTTCCTTTGTTGTGGTTGGTGCTTTAACTGATGGCTGCTGGCCATACTTGGTAGTAGTTAGCTCATCAGACTGTTACTGAATCCAGTAAATAGGAGACACTTTGACTTCTGCTGTTCTACTTCTCTGGGCTAGATGCTTTGCAAACTGTGCAAGGTTGTGTAGGCAGGGGCAGTGCCTGCTCTGCTCACTGTTGTATCCTCAGTTACCATAATTGTAAGCAACTGTAATAGCAATAACAAAAAACAACCATCTAGTGAGCATTCGCTGGGGCCAGGTGGGGGCCGTGTACCTGACATGCGTCTTTCATTTAACCCTCCTTAACCACAGCTGGTAGGAAGTAGTATCATTCCCATCTCACAGATGAGCAGTTGAGGCTCAGAGAGTTTGAGAGACAGGTGCAGGCTTTCACAGCTGGTCCGGGCCAGAGCAGCGTTTGAACCTGGGTTGGTTTTGTCTGAGTCCAGGGCCCACTCTTCTGTAGTTGCTAGTTCACAGCGACCTAGGACCCAATGGAGATGTAATGCATCTTTGTGGGATGACATCCCAGAGGATGTGCTAAGAACCCTAAAGAGGTCATGGTAGTGACACACCACGAGTGAGAGGCCGCCAGGGCCAGTGTGGGAGTGAGTGACTGCTGATGGACACAAGCCCGGGAGTGCTCTTCAACAGTGACATGTAACAATGACAGGTCATTTTGCCTGCATGCTCGTGCGCACACACACACTCATGTACACTTGCTCACAAACATAAGCACACGTGCACACACATTCACATGCACACACGTACACACGCACCCCCCACAGTGCACACGTACACACACTCACACAGCGCACGTATACAGACATTCACATGTGTTCCTCCATACCTCACATGCACACACACACACGTGTGCACGTGCATGCACTGAGTGTGCTCACATGCACCCACATGTACACAGGGCACATATGCACACACAAACATGAGCACATACACAGACATACACACATGTGCACCACACACCCATCCACACCCCTAGGCTTGCAGATGAGCAGGAAGAGCCGCTTCTGGGATGTCTCTTTTCAAGGATGCGGGCAGTTCTCCCCACCCAGGTGGGTGCCCGAGATGTCCAGGTTGCCTCCTTACCCTGGGTTTCCTTTCTTCGGTTCCTTTGTTGTACACTCAGGGCTTCAGACATTCTTTCCGTCCAAAGCTCTGCACCTCTGCTGTTGGACCTGGGGCTGGGCGGAGCCGGGTGCAGACATAGACCTCAGTGCCCATCCACCCGTGTGCCACCCGTGTGCCCAGCCCGCTCTGGCCCATGTGCGCCCCACCCCCAATTTGGACATGACTTCATTTCCACTCTGCACCTGCCACTTTAAGAGCCCAGGGCCTAGTGGGCCTGTCCCCAGGGTCGGGCTGGGGGAGGCTGGACAGCTGCGGGTTGGGGGAGCTTTGTTAGCTCCCAGGGGCCTCTTGGAGCCCGGGCAATGCTGTGGAAACTGAAACAAAGGCCGACAATGGCCTCCTTCCCTCCCTGGGCGGCCTCGGAGCAGGGCCTGCATGGGCGGCCTCTGGGGGCCCCTGTTATTTCCTGTGCTGGCTGCGGGGCTCCTGGCCAGCCACAGTGGGCAGGAAGCAGGGCAGGGCATCTCCTCCCCACCCGCCAGGCTGGCCCTCAGGCCAGAGGAGCTGCTTCTGTGAGCCGGGCCAGCGCGGCCCGCCTGCCCTGCCGTACCCCGCTCAGAGCCTGCTTGGCTGGGGCCTGCCCTGCTCCCATCTGCCTGGGCTTCCTGGACGGGAAACCTGACCCTGTCCCCGCTGCCCTCTCCCTGATGCAGACCCCACGTGCTCCACCATCTGCGCGGGAGGCTGTGTGTCTGCCCCCCGCCCCCCCAGCCTTTGTGGCTAGAGTGCTGGCCCTACAGAACTGAGGACAAGGTGGGGCAGGGAGCATTGGGTTGGTTATTGCTAAATTCATCTGGGATTGTGCTAGAAGGAAGCTTAGGTTTAGTATCAGGGTTAAGTGTTAGATTTAGTATTAAGGTTAAGGTTAGCGTGAGGTTTACCATCCCTTGACACCAAAAAGACAGGAGTTTTGCATGAGGTTGAAGCAAACTGACCTTTGTTCCAATCCTGGCTTTATCACCTTTTCGTTCATCACCTAATTATCAGGTGTCTGTCTGTGCCGTCTAGGCCACAGGGATGCCTAGGCTGGTGGTGTGCCCTCCAGACCCATGTTCTGGGGCGAGGAGACAGGGAGCAGGTGAACACACACAGCAGCACTTCTGGCTTCTTAGCTGTGAGGATGGACTTGATGCACTTATTCACCTCCTCATGGCTCAGTTTCCTGATTTGTAAAGTGGGAAGACTGAGCCCTACCTTGTGACGTTGTTATGAGAATGAGTGAGAGGAAAGATGTGCCTTTAGCAGAGCGCCTGGCACACAGCAAGCAACCCACAAACACCAGCTCTGGGGATTATTAATGAAACAAGATGAGGGGCCCATGGGTCATTGGTCAGCTAAAATAATTCATGAAAGAGCCAATTATGTCAGCAGCCTAAGGTCAGGGTCACCATGCAGGTGAGCTTCCTGGCAGCCTAGGGCAAAAGAGAAATAGGATGAAGGGCAGTGTGGCCCCCTCTTGTCTGATTCAAGTACTTGGGACAGACACACATTTTTCCCTGGCACTAAGTGCTGAGGAATTTACTGTGTGGATCCTCGTTAATCACTGAACAGACAACAGCCCTGTCTCAGGAACAATTTGGCACGCGATACAGAAACATCTTTCCTCGAGTTCTTTCTTAAATTGACCCTGGAAAATGCTCAGGGCCTAAGTGCACACCACAGCCGAGGAGTTACATGCAGTACAGCCTGGAGGCAGCCGGGCAAAGATGAGGCCGCCTCGGCTGGCTGCGTCCTGGGACGGCTGCTCAGGTTACCTTCCTAAGTGCCTGGTTAAGTGCAATCAAACAGGTTCCTTTAATGCAGGACCTCAAAGAGCCCTTGGTCTGTCAGTGGTCGCTGTGAGTCTTGGGGAGGACTCTTCAAAATTTTTTTTATTGAAGTATAATTGCTATACAATATTATATAAGGTATAGGTGTACAGTTTAGTGATTCACAATTTTTAAAAGTTTTACTTCATTTATATTACTATAAAACATTGGCTGTATTCCCCATGTTGTACAGTATATCCTTGTAGCTTATTTTATACCTAACAGTTTATACCTCTTAATCCCCTACCTCAATTTTGCCCCTCTGCCCTTCCCTCTTCCCACCGGTAACCACTAGTTTGTTGTCTGTATCTGTGAGTCTGCTTCTTTTTTGCTATTTTTGACCTTGGAAACTCTTCTCCCTTTTTTGAGGACCACGTATCCCCAGCTCATGGAGTCTTGGAACACAGTTCGGAAGCTCTGTTTACATCTTTGTGTTTTGAGGTCCAAAGCCCAGGAGACACCTCGCCTACTGTGTCCCCACCTTCTCTGCCCAGATTATAATCAGGCTGTGGTTGAATCTGAGGGCTTTCATCCAGCAGTACCCACCCCTTGTTCACTTTTTGCAAGATTATTGTATTTACTTATCTGAGTAGAGTCCAGCCTTCAGGAGGGACACAGCCAGGGAAACTGAGGCTCAGAAGGGTTAAGAGGACACAGGGCCGGGGCTGCTACTTCAGAGTCTCTCTGTAGACACACACGCCTAAATGCACACACTCATACCGAGACATGCTCACACTCAGACACTCTTTGCTTTGCATGTAAGTGTGAACATTGTTCTGTGCCTGAGATAGAATGTCCAGCTGGAGCCCCCTCTGTCCCCTCCCCTCCCAGCTGGCAGGGCTGTGGCCCTGGCCCCGGTAAGGCCTGCCAGTGGCCACTTGCCCCTGTGTCTGGCGGGCGCCCTGTGGAGTTTCCATGGTAAGCTCTCCTTTGGGGGCCCCTGGGTGGGACTTTCCATCTGGGTGGAAACCTGACCCGCAGGCCCCGGGAAGGAGGAAATGCCTTCCCCAAATGTGGAGAGAAAAAGAACAGAGAGGCAGCCAGCCTGGGATTCCAGCCAGAGCCCCCGACTCCTGCAAAGCCACAGAGCTTGAAGACCCCAAGGGACCTGGGGCTGGGCTGCTTTGGGTCCACCCCTTAGGGAAGGCACAGCCCAGGCCGGGCCACAGCTCCACACTGTGGGATCGCTTTGGGGGCTGATTGCCCTGTGCCCCTGCAGTTCTGGCCTTGAGTCTGTGCTTGCATTTGCAGCCTGTTCCTGCAGAGACTGGGTCAACTGGTTGGTAAGTGGCTGGTCGGGATTCGAACTTGGCTCTCGCTGTCACCAAGGCCCATTGTGCTCGTCACTCTGCCCCCTCGCCCCCCTCAGGCAGGCATTTCCACAAGCATTATCTCACTGAATCCTTGAAGTAGCACTTTGACCATAGGTTTTGTTATCCTTCCTGTTCCCATATGTGGACATTGAGCCTCAGAGAGGCTAGGGGTCTCGCTCAGTGTCACACAGCAAGTTTGTGGCAGAGCTGCGTTGCAGCATCTTACGCCCCCCTCCCCCAGCCCGCCCTTGCTGACGGCAGTCTGTGCATACTTATAGGTCATCATTAGCTCATTTAACTTCTCCCACTTTAGATGCACATTTGCCAAGAAAAGAGGGCAAGAACAGTTTAAAGAGGGTTGGCCATCGCGGCCAACGGGGGCGCTGCCTGGGTGATCCTGAGAGGCAGGTGAGAACCTGCTGTGCCCTCGGATGGCGGTCTGCATGGCCCTCATGTGTCAGGTGGCTGTGCCTCTGGCATTGTAAGATGTGTGTCTTCATCCCTCACGCCTGACATAGGAGCCAAGCACCTCACGGCCAGCACTCTCGTATCCCAAGCCACAGCAGCTGTATCTCAGGACACATGGCATTTTCGCCTCACAGGCTGACTTTAGAACCTGGCACCCCCCTTTCCCCTCCCCAGCCCACTCCCGAGCTGGGACCCCACCCAGGGACCAGGGGTGGGCCTGAGTCTGACCCACAGGTTTGGGAAAGGATCACAAGGTGAAGGTGGTGCGTGAACCAGTGTGCGAGGGCAGCCTGCGTGGTGGGTGCTGAGCTGTCTCCATCGTGGGTGTTATCCTCCATCCTCCCCAAGCACTGTCCCCAGCCCAGGTCCTGGGGCCTGCCTGGCTGAAGATGCCTGCTTGGACCATGGCAGAGTTTCCTTAAAGGGAGCTTGTCTGGTTTCAGGGAGAGATTGGCCAGCCAGCACCCTCCACCCCTGGCCTGGGGGAGGGGAAGGGCAGTTTGGCCACCTTGGCCCCCTGAGGCTGTTGGGGGAAGGGCCCTTGTCCTCATGCTCTGCAGCACAGTGGCTTCCAGGGCTCAGGTCAGGGTCTGGGGATGCAGATGAAGGGGGAGCTTGAGGAGTGCTGAACGGCAGGAGTACTAGACTGGGAGCCTGGAGCCCCACGCTCCGGGCCGGCTCTGTGGCTGCGGGGTTCAGGGGCCCTCAGCAGCCTGGGAGGTCGTGGTGCCCTGAGGCAGGTGGTCCCGTGGAGGGTCTCACTGGAGCATTTTGTTGGGAGAATCGAGATGGGTGGAGGACTCCACAGGTCCCAGAAACTGTCTCTTATAGGGGTGTCCCCCTTTGCGTCCTGCGTCCTCATTCCAACCCCGTGCCTTTGCTTGGGCTGTGTCCTCCTCCTGCAGTGTCCTCCCCCGCCACCTACCCCAAAGCTGCGTGTCCTTCAAGGCCCAGCCCCATGCCCGCCCTCCATGCACATATGTCTCCCGGGAGCCTGCTCTTTCCATGAACTCTGGTCCCGCCCTTTGGAGTCTCTGCAGGACCACGTGTCAGCGTGTCCCTTTCCCTTAACTGTTCAGCGGCTCCATCTCCCCTGTCACTATGGATGCTTTCTCCCCCTCCTGCCCTCCGTAATCCAGCATGAGGCTCAAGCTGTGCTTTACTCACTCATGGACAACTTTTCAGAACATACGTCACCAGGAAGTTCTACTGAGCATCTAACCACCATCTCAGTTGCTGCTGGATGAACTTCAGTGCTGGTGTTGCAGGACTTCTTGATGGCCAGTGATGGCTGTGAGCCTGAGTCACCCCTGGCAAGGTTCTGATAGGCTTCGTTCTGTCAGTCACAAATGTTGTTAAGTGCCGGCACACACCTGCTAAGTGCCGGGCGCTGTTCTAGGTGGTGAACAGGGCCAACAAAATTCCTTCTGGGAGTCTAGTGGGGGAGACGACAGCGGCAAAATAAACCAGTAAATACGTAATACGTTTTCACTGGGAGGGGACCAGCAGGGTGGCCGGCTGGAGAATGATAGGGTGGCGGGGAGGAGGTGAGGGCGGTCTGCCAAGGGGTGGGTGCTTGAGCAGAGAGGGAGTGGGCCATGCAGAGGGGGTGGGAGCAGTGTTCTAGATGTTCCCCACTGTGGGAAGGAGCTGGACTCATTGAAGGACAGAGAAGGGAAGTAGCATTACTGTGGCTGGAGTAGAGTGAACCATGGGCAGGGGGGCACAGAGGGAGGTCGGGGAGTTGAGGAGGGAGGCAGGCAGGCAGCAGCTCACGGAGGGCCTTGAGCCATGGTGGGCACACGGGTTCTATTCTGAGTTGAAGGGGAGCTGGGGAGGCGCCCCCTTAGCCGTGTGTGGGCGGTGAAGCTGACCGTGTATTCATCCAGGTGAGAGATGGAGCCGTGGGACCACAGGTAGGAGGTGAAGAGCTCAGATCGGGAATTCATCTTGGAGGAGTTCCAGCAGAATTTGCTCCTGGCTTGGATGTTGGGGATGAGAAAAGGAGGGGGACCATGGACAATTCCAAGGGTTTTGGGCTGAGCAGCTGGGTGGCTGGAGGGGCCCTTCACCGTGATGGCAGTCCTGGGAAGAGCCGCTCTGGTGCGGATGGTGGCCACGGGCTCAAGAGTTAGGTTGTGGCCCTAAGTTTGAGCTGCCTCTTATGTGTTTATGAGTGTGTGGTCCTGCGATCTAGGGAGGATGAGACTAGGGATGTATTTGGGGGTCATGAGTGTGTAGTTGGTACTGGGATGGGTGCACCTGCCAGGGGAGTGAGCCCAGACTGAACAAAGGAGTTGAGGTCTGTGTCCAGGGGGCATCAGTACTGAAGGTTGGAATGAGGAAGTGAGACTGAGGAGACAGACAAATGGTCAGGGAGGTAGGAGGAAACCCAGGCGAGGGTGAGGTCCTCAAAACCCAATGAAGAAAGTCTTTCTGGAAGGACGGAGTCACTGAGCCAGGTCCAAAGCTTTACGAAGTGGGGTCCTATGACCTTGCTGGGACCAGCTCTTCGTATAGATGTGGTCAAGTTGCTTGAGATTTGTGCAAATGGGAAGGAAGACCAGCCTCGCGGCTCTCAAGCTTGGTGGGAACCAGAGCTGCTAAAAACAGCCTTTGCTTGAAACCATTCTGGGGCGAGCAGAGATAGGGTTCAGGGGTTAATGAAATGAACTCTCGTCTGCAGACTGGCCCATCTGGGGGTGTCTGCACCGAGCCCCCCTTCCTGGTTCCCGCTCGGGAAATGTAGCCATGGCTGGACCAGAGGTGGTGTCTGGGAGCGGCAGACTGTCCGCGGCGGAGTCCAGCTGTGAGCGAGCCCTCAGCACTGAAATTGCCTGCCTCACGCAGCCCAGAGCCAGCCCGTGGAAGTGGGCCAGCCGCACCTCCGTACAGGATTAGAGGGATGTGTAATGGATTAAAGATCAAAAATGTTAATTAAGAAATGGTCTTTTCTAATAAGATGCCTTCAAGGGCACAGGCCTGAAAAGGAGGGGATTTCTCATTTTGGCAACACGGTTTCTGTTGTAATGAAATTGGTTCACAGACAGTGGGGAGGACCCGACGTTAAGTCTCGTTTTAAAGACATCTCCATCCAAATTAATTAGCAATAAAAAACGGAGGGCTGAATGTCAGGCTGGCAGGCAGGCATTACGTGGTGGCTTGGCAGGAAGGCTGCACGGACTTCAGAGAATTCCATCTGTATCCCTGTGCTTCTGGAACGTTGTATCTGGGGGCACATTCTGGGGAGCCTAGTGGGGTCTGACTGTCTCTGGGGTCAAAGGATGAGGCCTGGTTGGATGCTAGGCCTAACTTGATAGGAACTTGCTGTGTGACTTTTAGCTATCCATGGCCCTCTCTGATCATTCCTCTAAGTTTCCTTTCTTATCAGTTGTGGATGACAACGAAATCTCTCCTATCTGCCTCCATGGTCTGTTGGAGCAAAAACATTCTTAGATATGGGTGATTTGAAAACTAAACTCTCAGTGTGAATCAGTGAGATTATTGCTAAGGGATGGTTTGGGCTTTGTGTACCTGATCCAGCCTTGGCCACTCTGAGTTCTGCTTTTCCAGGCCACATTGTGTTTACCCATTCAGCTGTCCATGGAGACTTAGGCTGTGAAGTCCCCTAGGTTGTTCACATGTCTCAGAAGGGCACCGTAGCCTAATGGTTAAGAACTGGGCTCTGGAGTCTGACAGGTCATCAGCTTGCATCCAAGCTTTGCCTCCTGCTTGGAACCTAAGCTCAGTTACTTGTCTCCTCACCTGTAAAATGTAGCCAGTGCCCCTGCCTCATAGCACTGCTGTGAAGTGTGAAGACAGAAAAGGCTGTAGCGAGCCTGGGCTCTGAGGGAGGGGGCATGGTGTGCAGTGCTGGGGGCTGTTGCTTTGATTATTGCTCAGAAGCAGAGGAATCTGTGTGTCAGTTTCAGATGGGTCCTTGGTTGGAGACTAGCTGTTTTGAGTTTCCTGGGCCCTCCAGTGTGCAAAACCTCGTTTTACAAGAAGCTGGTAGAAGGGGTCATTCAGAGCCTGGGACTTGCTCTGAAGGTTCTAAGACTTGAGAAAAGCATGGACCAACACGTCCAGGGGAGGGTGTCCCACTGCCTTCAGGATCAGAACTCACCCTGAAGAAAGCTTGTGTGTCTTCTTGCACACCACAAATTTTGCTTCCTCCGGCAGTGATGTTGGGAGCAAGAGAGAGAAGGGAGAGGAGTTTTTTACTGTCCTCTTTCCTCTGGTTGCAGATTGCACACCCTTCTGCATCTTGCTTCTACTTTGGACTTACCATGGCTGCAAACCCTCACTGAATTTTTTATTTTTATTTTTTGCGGTACACGGGCCTCTCACTGTTGTGGCCTCTCCCGTTGTGGAGCACAGGCTCAGCGGCCATGGCCCACAGGCCCAGCTGCTCCGCGGCATGTGGGATCTTCCCGGACCAGGGCACAAACCCGTGTCCCCCGCATCGGCAGGCGGACTATCAACCACTGCGCCACCAGGGAAACCCACTGAATTTTTAAAAAATATAAAACACTCTCATTGTTTTATTTACTGGTATTTGCCTTGAATTGAATTTTTGTCTCATATTAATATCATGACTTTTGTCTTAATTGTCTTGCATCTGCCTGCCTTTTCTCAGCATTTTACTTTTTTCCCCAATAAAATTTTTTAAAAATTATGGTAAAATATACATAACATATAATTCACTGTCTTAACTGTTGTCAAATGTGCAGGTCAGTGACATTAAGAACATTCACCTTGTTATGTAATCGTGACCACCATCCACCTCCAGAGTTCTTTTCATCTTCCCAAACCAAAACTCTCTACCTATTAAACACTAACTCCTCATTCCCCACTCCCTCCAGCCTCTGGAAACCTTCCTTCTACTTTTTTTTTTAACATCTCTTTTGGGGTATAATTGCTTTACAATGGTGTGTTAGTTTCTGCCTTATAACAAAGTGAATCAGTTATACATATACATATGTTCCCATATCTCTTCCCTCTTGCGTCTCCCTCCCTCCCACCCTCCCTATCCCACCCCTCCAGGCGGTCACAAAGCACCGAGCCGATATCCCTGTGCCATGCGGCTGCTTCCCACTAGCTATCTACCTTTTTTGGTAGTGTATATATGTCCCTGCCTCTCTCTCGCTTTGTCACAGCTCACCCTTCCCCCTCCCCGTATCCTCAAGTCCGTTCTCCAGTAGGTCTGTGTCTTATTCCTTCTACTTTTGTCTCTGTGCATTTGCCTCATGGAAGTGGAATCAAACAGTATCTGTCCTTTTGTGTCTGGATCATTGCGCTTAGTGTGTCTTCATGGCTCATCCATGCTGTAGCGTGTGTCAGAATTTCCTTCCTTTTAAGGTTGAATAATATTCCGTCGTATGGATACTCCAAGTTTTGTTTATGCACTCATCAGTCACTGGAGATGTGGGTTGCTTAATTATTTGGAAGAACTGCCAAGTGGATTCACCATGTTACAACACCCTCTCCTAGAGCTCTGTCTGCTGGCAGACTGAGAAGGAAAGTGGAAGGCATGGACTTCTCTTGTCCCTACCTGGATAACGGACACCAGAGGCAAGAGGCTTGTGGGGAGTGGCTTTCAGGGGCGAGGGTGTGGTGAAGCTCCCTCGGTGGAGTGGAGAGCTCTTGCCAACTCTCCCAGCTCTGCCCTCCTACCTGCCACCGCCTGGCCACTGGAGCAGGTGACCCGCAGACGCAGCCCCTTCCCGCCTTCCCCCGCTCTGCTAAGGCGGGCCATCTCAGCATCAGTGGTGCTCGGAAGAGAGAGGGAGCTCTCTGCTCAGTGAAGCTTGGTTGCCACACGCGGTAATGGAAATGCTTTTAACCTCAAACCGGCAACCAGACAAATGGCAGAACAGAAATAATGGGATGAGCTGCTCGGTGGTCTAAGGTGTGCCCTTAGTCAGGGACACCGATGGGGGAGAAAAAGGACAGGATTGGACCTGACCTTTAAGAAAGCAGAACTTAAAAGTATGAACACGGCAGTGAGGACAAATGGTGCAAGGCCATCCCAAGTGTTGGATGCATCTCTGAGACATAATGTTGAGTGAAAGAAGCCAGACACAAAAGAGAGCGTGCTGTGCGTGTCCATTTATGTGCCATTCAGAAGTGGGCAGAGTGGTGTCTGGTGACAGAGGTCCGGCAGTAACTGGCCTTGGGGCATGGCTGGGAGGGGCCTGTGGGAGACTTTGCGGTCCTGGGAAGGTCTTCTGTAAAAACGTGTCACCCCCTTTGCTTAAGATTTGAGCACTTTGCTGCATCTAAATTAAGTCTCAGTAAAAAAGGGACATGAAAAGAAACACCGGAAATAAAAACGTCTTCATTTCAGAGATGTGAAGGTTGTGGGCTGTTTACTTAGTTCATTTCCCCCTAAATTATTAAGGTGATATATTCCAAGACCCACTCTTGGGCTTGGCCTAGCCAGCCTTTCAGACCGAGCGTAAAGATGAGAACCGCAGGTCAACACACGCGGTTCCTAGGGTGGAGGGTATTGGGGGGCCCCGTGTGTCCTTTTGACATTCTGCATGACAGGCAGGGGGCTGCGAGCCCTTCACTGCTCCCCACCACTCTTGGAAAGTACAGTTCAGGCCTTACGCCGGGAAAGTGTTCTGGGCCTCGGTCCTCTGGTCTGGACGCCAGGACAGCCTCATAGTGCTGGGAAGCGTGCACAGGGTCTATGTACCGGTGAAGCGCTGTGCAAAGGCTTCCGAGTGGGGAGTTCTGTCCTGGCAACTGTACGTCTCCCATGGCCAAGGTGAGGGGAGACGTGGGGAGGGACAGATGCTGCCCGGGTGGATGTCCTCAGTGGTGGCCACTTCCTTGTGGGGCGGGAGCCGGTGGGGAGATTTTGATTCACAGGTCTTTCCTGACACATCTGGCAGTTATACCCGTACTGCATCTCCAGGGGTCTGGGCCCTGCAGGCTCAGCTTCTGGATCTCAACCTCTTTGCCAAGTGGTTTTTTTTAAAAAAATTATTTATTTAATTTACTTATTTTTGGCTGCGTTGGGTCTTCGTTGCTGGGCGTGGGCTTACTCTAGTTGCGGTGAGCGGGGGCTACTCTTCCTTGCGGTGCGCGGGCTTCTCATTGCGGTGGCTTCTCTTGTTGCCTAGAGCATGGGCTCTAGGCACGCGGGCTCAGTAGTTGTGGCTCACGGGCTTAGTTGCTCCGCGGCATGTGGAATCCTCCCGGACCAGGGCTCGAACCTGTGTTCCCTGCATTGGCAGGTGGATTCTTAACCACTGCGCCACCAGGGAAGCCCTGCCGAGTGGGTGTTTTTTGTTTTTTTTTTTTGCGGTACGCAGGCCTCTCACTGTTGTGGCCTCTCCCGCTGCGGAGCACAGGCTCCGGACGCACAGGCCCAGCGGCCATGGCTCACGGGCCCAGCCGCTCCGCGGCATGTGGGATCTTCCCGGACCGGGGCACGAACCCGTGTCCCCTGCGTCAGCAGGTGGACTCTCAACCACTACGCCACCAGGGAAGTCCCCGAGTGGGTTTTAAATAGGGATTTCTTCACTCATTCATCCCCCATTAAGCCTTATTTGAACATTGTTTCTGGGTGAGGATATGCCAAGAAGAATACTATTTGGAATTAGCCAGTTGGTGGGAGAAGAGGAGGGAGGCGGGGGTTGGGAGGGGGCGTCATCTTCTCAGCACCAACCATGTACACAGCTGAGCGCCAGGGCTTTTTCTATGCACATTGCCTCGTTTAATCAGTGTAACGCTGTGCGGTGGTTGTTATCGCTCCCACTTTCCAAGGGAGGAGACTGGGGGTCAGTTGGACTAAGTGTTTGCTACTCAAAGTGTGGTCCACGGACTGGCATCACTCACCAGCTGGCTAGAAATGTAGAATCCCAGGCCCCTCCCCAGACCTGCTGAATTAGATGCTGCCTTTGAACAAGATCAAAGGAGATCTGTGTGCACGTCCAAGGCCCATGTCAGCGAAGTGTGAGATGGCTGGGGACACACTCGGGTTTACTTTCCTCGGAAGCATGCCCTCTTTAGCAATAACAATGGCAGTCAGAAGGAAGCTCTTCTCAGTGACAGTACCCAGTGCTGTGCTGAGCACTTTCCACGGTTTATGGCATGTAATCCTCCAATAGTCCTCTAATTCAGGCACCACTGTCATCATCTCCCTTTTACTGTTGAGGAAACCAAAGCCTCAGAGAGGTTAAGTAACTTGTCCCAGGTCACACTGTGTTTGGGAGGCCAAGAACTTTCTTTGGTGTGTGTGTGTATGCTGGAGGGGAGGTGGTGATCATGGCATGATGAGAGGACTTTGGGGAGATGACTCTTGGTGGAAGCAGCAGACATGGCAGATGTTTTGCGGAGAACTCAGTGTGGATGGGGAGACCCTGGACACTTCCCAGGAGGTGCTGCCTGCCTTCCAGTGGGGAGACTTTCTGGGTTTTCCTTCAAGAATCAGATCCATGTCCTCTCTTCCGAGAAGCCCTCCCTGATTTCCCCTCACAGTTCGAAGCCCCCTCCTGTGCTCCCATCACCATCTGCTCATTTTCTGCCTTTGCCTTCATCACATGGTCTGGTTTGTGCCTCTCCTTGCTAGATGAGGAGGTCCTTGACAAAAGGACAACGTCTTGGTCATCTTTGTATCCTCCATCCCTACAACGGCTGTTTTTTTTCATTCATTTATTTTATAAGAGTATATTGGGGACCTTCTGTGTGCTGAGCCCTAGGTTAGGCGCTGATGGTTCCATGGCAAGTAAGGCAGGTGTGGTTCCTGATGCATGGAATGTAATAGAGAGGAAAGCGCTTGTAAAATGGTGACTCATTCATTCATTCAGCAAACACCAGGCCCTGGGGTTACAGCGTAAGCAAGTCAGAAGTGATCCTGGCCCTTAAATAGCTTACAGCCCAGTGGGGTGTCCCTGCCAGAAACCTCTCTTTACAGACTCAGCACAGTGCAGAGAACAGGGCTCAGGGGCAAGGTTCCTGGCCCCGCCTAGGAACCCTGATGCCTAAAGGTGGATGTGGGGATGTTTGGCCCCCAACTCATTCCAATCCAATGAGACTTCCAGAGTTTGGGGATCTTAATTCCATATGAGCACAGTGACTGAAAACAGGAAATTTTGGTATTTGACAAAGGTGTATGTGTTTGCAAAAGTGCAGTTCCATTCTTTAAAACATCCATTACCCGACAAAGCTTATTCCGGACTGAGAACTTTCACGAGCCACATGCTGGTGGCGGGTCTACCATGATCCACCTGTAAGCTGACCCTGGGCTGCCTTCATGTTACCCTCCAGCCATTTGCTGGCCCTTAGGTTGCATCCCCTCCACAGTATAGCAAGCTTTCCTTTTATTATTTTTTTGAACTGTTTTATTGTAAACTGAAACAGATACAGAAACCCCACAAAACAAATGTAGAACGTAGTGAATTCTTCTAAGGCGGGATGTCATTGAAACCACCTCCCGTGGTTGGAGAGAGAACTTTGCCAGTCACCCCAGAAGCCCCATCTGTGTTCTCCATCCCAGCCACAGCCCCTCCTCCTTCCGGAAGTAACCACTAGCCTGACTTTTCTGGCCATCACTTCCTTGCATTTCTTTAATGTTGCCACCTAAGTGTGCGTCCCTGGCCACTACAATTTAGACTTGGAGTGTCACTCTTTAAGGAGTATGAGGGCGTAATATTTTTTGAAAGGATGATTATTTTAAACATCCTTTAAAAGAAATCCTTGATGTGGAACTTTCTGACGTTCAGGCTCCTGGATAAAACATTTTCCACGTTGGCAGTTGAAGAGGGAGCAAGAAGAATATTCTGGTGCCTACCACCTAGCAGCTGTCCCCCCCCATCCACCCACCCAGGGTGTGGCGAGTGGCTGGATAAGCCACCAGGGTTTTGCGGTCGTCAGGGGAAGCGGTGACGTGGTCCTAAGCCAGGGTGACGATGGCTGGAATGGACTAACGGGGTGGACGGGAGGAGCTGCTGAAAGGTCCTGAGCGAGGAGTCGTACATCATTCTTTCTTTGACTTGTCATTTGTAACATATTTCCCCTTCTGAGCATTTGGGGAAATTAATCTCCTCGCACCTGCTGCGGCAGGTAAACCTGAGTTTGCTGCTGGGGCGTCCCGGGCGCGTGGGTGTGTGTCTTCGAGGCCATTCTTCTTCAGAATAGATGGCAAGGGGGCTTTTCCTGCTGAGTCAGCCTCCTTACCACTCCACCCAAGGGGGGATTCGCCGGCAGGTGGTCATGCATCTGGCTTGGTTTGAGTTCCTAGAAGTTCCAATAACTTGCAGAACTGTGTTGAATTCTGGAAGTTACAGGCATGAGTTCTATGGGATTGGGCTATGGTGATTTAAGAACACAGGGTAATTAGACAGTGTTAACCTTTCATGTGGGCCATGCAGTGCTTTGCGTGTAGGGCCTCCTCATGTCCTGGAAACTTACTTCAAGCAAGTGGATGACCAAGCCAGTTCCTGAACAGGAGCTGGGGGCTGGTTTCCCTGTTCACTTCACACTTAACGAAGCCCCTCCCCCGGGTCAGGGAAGGTGGCAGTGATTGTGTGAACGAACACCTTACAAAGGGCTGCCTTTGCTACAAGTTCATGAACTCCCGAGCGAGGGTAAATAGAAAGAGAATGTGGGAGATGTTATACGGCAAGTCAGTAAGTTGGGTGAGGAGTAAGCATCACAAACCCATGCAATCCGCGATACGATATTGAAAGAAAAGGAAAATGTGATTTTTGAGATTGGAGATTTTTTTTTTTGGCTGTGCCACGTGGCTTATGAGATCCTAGTTCCCCAGCCAGGGATTGAACCCAGGCCCACGGCAGTGGAAGCACCGAGTCTTAACCACTGGACCACCAGGGGATTCTGAGATTGGAAATTCTTGGTCTCGTTTATTGGCACACGTTCATGGAAAGTCTGTTTTGTCTTTGGCATGGAGGATGCAGAGGTGCTGGATTTGGTCCCTCTCCTCGAGGGGCCACGAGTGCCTTGCCCGACGTTGCACAGCCTAAGGGAAAAGAAATAACGGTCATTGTACAGTGTGGCTAGTAGTCTAGAAGAAAGACAAAACACCCAAGCACAAGCCAGGTTTATTGTATGTGGGTGACATGCAATGAAATTCCCTTTACTACTTTACTCTGGAGCCTAGAGCTGTGCTGTCTTTCAGCAGGATTAGGCTTTGAAAAAGTCTCACGTGCTTTAGAAGAAAACTCAAGTAATTGAGCAGCTACCTAGACGTGGCTTCTGAAGCCTGTGCACGTTCATGCCTGCCTCCCCAATTCCTCACTTGTCAGAGGCGCTCACAAGTAAGCAGACGCAGGTTGGGCCTTGTCCCCGTGTTCCCAGCCCATCCGTGCCAGCTTCCCTCCATCATCGCATCCCGTTGCCTGGCAGTGCCCTGCGAGGTGGTGGCTGTCGCAACCACCTCCTTCCCCTGGAGGTGCGCCGTCTGGCCCTGACAGCCCTCGGGAGGGATGCCGGAGGGGGGTGGCTTTGGCCCCTTGTGCCATACAGCTGGAGGGAAGGATGACCCTGAGAGATGGCAGCACCGGAGTCGGCTGTGACTGCGGAGACGCTCCTTGCCTTGGCCATCGGTGGGACCTGGGGGAGGGGGTGGGGGTGGGGAACTTGCCTGATTCTGCATATTTCGGGTAGGGCCCGGCCTCCTGCAAGGCTGTCCTCTGAAGACTTGCTTATCCTACCGCTTTGATTCTAAGACGTGAATTTTTATCCTTGTCTAACATTTTTGAAATTGGGGGTGCATTTTAATATCCATGTGTATGTCTAATGAGATGACTCTCGCTCCTCCCAAGAAAGCCATCATTAAGTTCATGGGTGTCCTGCCTTGGGCGGCCTCTTGGACCCAAGGGGCTGTGGTAAATGGTGGTAGATGCCCGTGTCTGATGCCCGCTGCTTCCTGGAAACCAGGGTCTAAGAACCTGGGCCTTCCAGGATGTGAACGTCTAGCCCTGGACCTGCATGTGTTTCCAGCCCTGGCCGTCCCGGGCCTCTTTCTTTCCCAGACATGGCTGCACACACACGAGGTGGAGGAAGCAGTCCGCGACGGGCAACAAGTCTGTTCTGCAAATCCTGGACCTCGAGGCTTCCAGTCGTCTCTGTGGGCTCTGCCCGGACCTGGCTTACATGCTGCATCTGCTTCTCATTCCTCCCTCACCAACCCTTCAGTGCGTCTCTGTTTCTTCCACCTCAAACCCCAAAACAGCCTGCTTCCAGCCAGGCCCCTCTGCTGTGATTTCTGCCTTAACTGGCCACTCCCCGGGTTCCTTTCTGATCATCCTAACCTCCTCCAAGGCAGGCCTGTCTCCGGCTCCAGTTCTGATCCGCTGGGTGCCTAGACAGGGCCTGGCTGTGGGCAGGCTCTCCTGCAACACTCGTTGGCTGATGAATTGACGTGACTACAGCTCAGAACTGAAATCTTTTGGGCATTTTAGTACTGTCAGCGTCTGGGCAACACAGCTCAAGGATTAAGGAGAGTTACGGGAGAGAATGAACTCTAAGAATGGCTAATTATTATTATTATTATTTTTAACCAACTGCAATTTACAAAGGGTATGTAGAGGGAAGGAGGCACAGAGAGCACAGCCTCTAAACTAGGGTTAATTAGAAGTCTTCCCTATAGCTAGTGCTTCATCAGCAACAGAACAGCATGTAAATAAATCTAATTTCCCTCCAACTCAGCTCGTCACAAGCTTAATTACAGCAGTCACGATGTGTGCATGTGTGTGTTTTTTTCATTAGCGAAAGAGGGTCATTATTAGCCATGTCTGCTAAGAATTATTATGAAGAGCCTGGTTCCACCCTCGATAGGTGTCCTCAGAGAGCAGAGAGGAACTTTCCGTGTGAACGAAAGAGTTTCCAATTAAGGTGGCTTGGAGGAAGCAGGAAGCGGCAACGCAAATTAGAAAATGATTACAGAGAGGGAAAAAGCAGGCGAGTGCCGTGCTTGCTTGCGGAAGGGTTCTGGGAACCTCGGTTAATTACTGTATGGAGGAAGAGTTCCTTTTGGGGGCTGGACCCTCTTTCCCCACCCTTGTCGCTTGCCTGGCCTGACATCTTGGGTCTACAAGACCCCTCTGGGGTCCTGTCTTGCTTTCTGGCTCCAGAGAGCTGAAAATGAGACTTGCACTTGGGGAGGACAGGGCTGGACCACTCCTCCCCACCCGTTTTAGATGGCTTTTCACACCTCCCCCCTCCTACCGCGGAGAAAAGCAGGGGAGAGCAAGCACACTGTCACCGAGAGCAAGCACACTGTCACCGCCGGGAAGATTGCCGCACTGGACGGCCGTTGCAGTGAGCGTATTGTTCTAGAAATAAATAGCTGAAAACCCAGAGTCAGAAATTAGTTAACACAAAGGAAGTCGAACCCTACAGGCTGAGTTCCAATTGTCTGCAGGAAGTGCCCTGCCCAGGGGGGCCTTTGAGGGAGGATTTAAGTCCATCCCGCCTGGCACTCAACTCACAATGTTGGCAAAAAGTTTCTTCTTTCCTTCCGACCCCTGCCTGCCCCCCCAGCCCCCCATAATGATTACTTCTCTCATTAAGCATTGTGAGGGGCTGTGCTTTGTGGTGCTAATAAACCTCTGGTGATCCAGAAATCAAGGCAGCTGTCTGAACCCCAGGCATACGTGTCCTGGCCCGACAGACCATGTCTGTCCTCAGCCTTCCAGTAGTGGTGATGGGAGCTGGCTGTCCCCAGGCACTGGGCAGAGGGCAGATCCAGCAGCTCATGGAATGGGAGGGAGCCTGGAAGCCCCCATCCTCTAAGCCACTCCCCAACATGTTTTCTTCCAGGCTCTGCTTGAATGCCTCCAGGGATGGGAGGCTCATTTCCTTCCAAAGCTGCCTGGACCCTAGTGGCAGCCCCGGTCGTCATGTTTATTGAGTGCCTACTGAGTAAGTAAGTGCTCAATAAACGTGAACTAAAAGTAGATAGGGTGAGGGGTGGGGTGTGCAGTGTCACTGTCCTCTTGGACAAGGAGGAGGTATGAAACTGAGGTTCAGAGAGGTTAAGTAATTAGCCTGTGGTCACACAGCTCATGAGCTGTGAAACAGGGGTGCATCTCCAGCTCATCGGAGGTCAAGACCACGTTCCCAGTCCTAGTGATGAACCGGGGCAGGTTTTTCCTCCTCCTGGATGGCCCCACGGGCTCTGGTTCTGTGCCCTGTGATATCCCAGAACAAGCCCGCTCTTCTGTGTACTCCCCTTCAGTGGTCTGGAGACAGTTTTCCTGCCCTGCTCGCTGCTCCCTTTTTTAAAGGGTGAGATGCTTGCAGAGATATCCAGGGCTAGAGTTCTCTGACGATGGTGCCATTATCAGAGGTAGGGACCGGTTCTGGCAGGGACTCCCAGGCCCTTGAGTCCTGGTGCAGGTGCTGGGAAGTCCAGGACAAGCTGTGTGGATAGGAGCGAGCATTGCAGCTCCTTATTCAGGGCTGCTGAATGCCCACCAGGCCTGAGCCTGGCAGGGCAGGGTCGGGAGAGGGTCAGCGATGTGGTCCCCATGTGTGCAGTTGTTGGCTGGGTGGAAGCTGTGTGATGCACCAGGCCACCTGTTTCTTTTATGCAGATTCACTCTTTTTTTTTTTTTATTAATTAATTAATTTATTTTTAGTTGCTGCATGCGGGCTTTCTCTAGTTGTGGCGAGTGGGGGCTACTGTTTGTGGTGGTGTGCGGGCTTCTCATTGTGGTGGCTTCTGTTGTTGCGGAGCATGGGCTCTAGGCACGCGGGCTTCAGTAGTTGTGGCATGCGGACTCAGTAGTTGTGGCTCGCGGGCTCTAGAGCGCAGGCTCAGTAGTTGTGGCGCATGGGCTTCGTTGCTCTGCGGCACGTGGGATCTTCCCGGACCAGGGTTCGAACCCGTGTCCCCTGCATTGACAGGCGGATTCTTAACCACTGCGCCACCAGGGAAGCCCAGGCCACCTGTTTCAAATGCCTTCCTGGGCTAGGTCACTGCCACAGTGGCCCAGATTCTTAGATTCCTGGGCTAATGAGTCATGGTCTGGGTGGATGACATTGTCACACAGTGATAGCCCCCTCAGTCCAGCTTTCTTTTCTACAAGCGTGATTTGGAGGTGAGCATCCTGATACGGGCAACGATAGCTTGAGGGGCAAGACGAGGGGTCCCAAGATGAGCCTGCTGCTCTTAATGTGCTACCTCCTTGCTGTGGGGTCTTGGCTAAGACCCTTGCCCTTGGGGAGGAGCAGAAGCCTCATCACTGCCCTTCTTGGGTGGCACTGTATCTTTCCAAGGCTAAGAGTCACTGGTTCAGGGGTTCCCAGTTGGGCAGGGCTGTTGAGGCGATCCTGTTACTGTGTCGGTAGGTAGAGGCCATGTGTGCGTCGTCTGACACTTGGAAGACCAGCGTGGTTTTGAATATAATTTCGTCTTTGATAAATCAGAAGACTTGTCTGGCAACGATGGGAGTTGAACCCAGGTATGACCTCGCAGCCTGTGCCCCAGCCACGGCCCTTTGCACAGAGCCAGTGCGTGCCACTGCCGTGGCCCTCTGATGTTAGAAACGTTTGCGAGTAAGATGTGACCAAGTTGAATTGAAGTCCGGAGGCTCTCACACAATCACAAACTTGTACATGGTCACCTTCGATCTATCAGAATTCACTCTGGGTTTTTCATGTTTGCCTGGAATCGAGGCACGCGCACTCATTCAGTCACGGTCTGAGCCAGGGTTTGATGGCTGTCCTGGGCCTTCCTCAGGCCCGGCGCTGCTCTCCCGGCTCTGGCTGTAGGTATACTGATGTCCTCTCGCTTCCTGGAGTGGAGCCGATGCTCCGTCACCTCTGGGTCCTTTGTGCTCACGCCCCCCTACAGAGGGGCCCTTCCTGCCACCCTGGCTAAAACTGGCCTCCCCTAGTCTCTGCCCCATCACCTATTTTATCTCCTTCAAAGTAATGATTTTGTTTCTCTGTGTATCTGCCGTCTTTGTCTCTGATGAGAGGGTAAACTCTCTGAGAGGGTCTGCCTACCTCCGTCCCTGCTGTGCCGTAGGACAGTCCCTGGCGCATCTTAGGTCTCAGTAACTGTTTTGTGAATAAATGGATGTGTCTTAAATGCTCCTGCATCTCTCTTCTGGAAAGGAGCGTGAGGCTGGCCCTGGGGGCCTTGGCCCTCCTTCCTGTGGCTGTCTTCTGTGATTCAGAGCCAGCAGCTGGCAGACAGAGGGGAAGGTGTCTCCCAGGGGGCCTGCTTCCCAGAAACATCCAGCTCACTTCCCCCACCTGGGCTCCTCCAAGGACAGAAGAATGAGGAGCTTCCTGGAAACCCTCCTGGCTTAGCCCCTGGAGGGTTGGAATGACTTGGGTCCTGTGCTTAGCTGTTAGTGATGAAACCCAGGAAGCATCCCAATTTCATGACTAGGAGGGGAAAAACCTCCTTTGCTATTTGATGAAGAGAGGAAAGGAAGCCGCCACCTGAGAATTCCCAGAGTGGGAGTTTCCTAAACTTTCCCTGGGATCATTGGGTGTGAGAAAGAGGCCCTGACTCCACTCCTGCTGGGCAGGAGTTTGATGGTGAGTGTGCATGGGTGTGCACACGTGTGAGTGATGCCCAGAGACGGGGCTCAAGGGCCACTCAGGGTCACAGGCTGAGGGCATCCTTCCTTTCAAGGTCGGCTGCCCAAACTCTCCACCACTCGCCATCTGTCCTCTGCACAGATGCAGCAGGCAATGGTGGGCCAGGATGGTGTGGAGAGAGGAGGGCTGAGCACTGGGGAGCAGACCTGGCTCTGTGCATCAGTGCTGGTGCACGGAGCAAGTTCTTTTTCTTGGGAGTCATCGTCAGCCTTCTGGTCTAGTGTGGTGACTGAGAAATTGTGTTAGAGAATCGTTACTATTTCAATTCTATTTTAAAGACATTAGGACAGCACCTAGGAGCAGGGATACGGAGGCTTGTTAAATACAGATTTCTGGGCCTCATATTTAGAGAAGGGCTGCTGGTATGACATCTGCATTTTAACAGGATCCCACCCCCAGGTGATGCTGACCCAAGTGGCCCTTTGACCCTCATCTCCAGAAACCCTGTTTTTAACCCAGGACTCCAGGGTGAACCCATTTTCAGAGCAAGGAAACTTTTTCTGAGATAGAACAAGCCCACCTCTCCCAAGTTTGTTACTGGGACCTGTTTATATTTAACTAGGTGTTGGGAACCGTGAGGTTTCCCTCTAGAGGAAGCTGTAAAGGCAGACTCTAAGGGGAATTCCCTGGCAGTCCAGTGGTTAGGTCTCGGTGCTTTCACTGCCAGGGCCTGGGTTCGATCCCTGGTCGGGGAACTAAGATCCTGCAGGCTGTTAAGATCCTGTTTGACCTGTGGCATGGTCAGATTGAAAAAAAAAAAAAAAAAGGTAGATGCTAAGAAGTGATCCCCGAAAGAGACGATCTCGGCACAAAGTGTAAAAAGGTTACAGGTGGGCGTGCAGCTCAGGATCCCACTCATAAGATGACTGCTGCGTGTGTCCAGAAATGCGAGATCTTATTCATCGAAGTGGTCACAGCACAAACCTCTGGGAGTGAGATTTCAGGTGATTTTTACTATTTTCTTTAGACTTTTCTGTGTGATACTAATCACAGTTATCTTTGCAATCAGAAATAATAGTAAAGCCTCATTTTTGTGGGAAAGAAACTCAGAAATACAGAAACAGTTCCAGGCAGGAAGCTAGGTGGGACCAATGGCTGGCCTGATACAGGCCTGGCATCAGCCCCAAGGGCAGGAAGGGTGGATTCCTATTGGAAATATGGGCAGAGCCCCCAGCTTGGGCATTTCTGAGCTGGCCTCAGTCTTTCCTGCAGCCACCTGGGGTCCCTGTGCCCTTCTTAGCTGGGATCTCCCATGGGACCTCACTCCCTGGGCTCCATGCCTTTGCTGGGTCTTGGTGCTAATGATTGCCCTTCTGGGGTGGCACCTTGGCTTGAGAAGACGGTGACACTCCACCTGCCTCATCTTTTTATTTAATGTGGCGGAGATGGGATGGCACTACCCGGACCCTATGGAAACTTGGTGTTCTCCAAGTGGGAAGGCTGCAGGCTGTGGTCACGGCCATCTTTGCGGTGGCCTAGACTTCTGTGTTCACGTCTTTCTGCACTAGAGGAGTGAACCCAGAGGAACCGTGACCTGGCAGCCTGGGAAACACCTCTGTGCTCAGAAGGGGCACTGGCCTCTTGGAGACAGGAATCCCTGCTCCACCATCCTCTAGCTCTGTGACCTTGCCCTCTCTGGATCTCCATTTCCTTATCTGTAATTGAGGCTGCTAAGAGTCTCTGCCTCATAAACTAGACGTCACAGTGGGTCCCTGACAACATGGCGGCTTTTCCTCCTCTCCCTGCACAGAAAGGGAGCTTTGCTGGAAAGATTTCCAGAAACTGTTTCGGACTTTGACCCTGCCCGTATCTCACCTGTAGCAAGTGATCATCTGACGTTGCCCAGTGTGATTTCTTAGCAACCGGCTCCTTTTGGTCGGCCCAGCCATCAGACGCTCTCCAGCAGAGAAAGTCTGAGTAATTTTTTCCATTCGATGTGCATTCATGGGAGGGGAGGCAGGGATGTGTTTTAGGCAGTACCTGGCTCCTCCTTAAATTAGACTGTTTTCCATTCTTATCTCCCCAAAGGTGGTTTTCCAGACTCAGCCATGACTCACAATCTCAGCCTGCCCACGGGAGGGTCAGAAAATTGGTGAGAAGTCAGAGTTGGAGCATTGATTTTCCTTTTTTTTGAAAGACACGAAGGTGGAAAATCAGCATTTGCTTAAAAATGACTACCTTGTGGTACAGCAAAGGGATCCTGTCCAAGAGGGTCTGTTCTAAGGAATGGATGTGTATGACTTTAATTCATCTCAGTCTATATTCATCTATCCATCCATTCATTCAGTACATAGTTATTGTGTACCCACTCTGTGCCAGGCTCTGTTCTAATTGCTGGGGATTCCACAGCGAATGAAACAGACAAGTTCCTGCCCTAGTAGAACCAAAATAAACCAACCATTTATTTTCTCAAGCCAGAAACTCCCCTCCCTCCTCTGCTCCCCCGTCTCTGCCCCTGTCAGACTGGATGAAGGGGGAGGAGCACAGGGCTGAGGTAGGATCCATGGACCTGAGGACTAGCCCTGGCTCTGCCACTAACTGACCACATGGCCTTGGAACAATACCTTGAGTCTTAAATTCTGAAAAAGCTGTTCTTTCTCTGGAGACTTCTCCACCTAAAATTCTGTGCTTCCTTGTGATTCCCCAATTCATTCACCATCCCTCCTTTTTTTTTTTTTTTTTGCGGTACGCGGGCCTCTCACTGTTGTGGCCTCTCCCGTTGCGGAGCACAGGCTCCGGACGCGCAGGCTCAGTGGCCATGGCTCACGGACCCAGCCGCTCCGCGGCATGTGGGATCCTCCCAGACCAGGACACGAACCCGTGTCCCCTGCATTGGCAGGCGGACTCTCAACCACTGCGCCACCAGGGAAGCCCAGCCATCCCTCCTTTTAAACATTTTTAGTGACTCAGCGATAGTTTTTTTCTATCATGGAATATTTCAGATACATAAAAGAGAATAATGACCACCCAAGACGTACCCTTCAGCATAAGGAACAGAGCTCCGTTCACCCAGCAGCGCTCCCAATCATCTTTCTCTCCCTCCCCCCAGGGCCTGGCATTTATCATTTCCATGTATGTCTTTCTTCTTGAAATACATATGAATGGTATATCAATACTATTGGTATACATGTTTTAGACTTTCTATAAGTGTTGTCGTATTTTATCATGTTACCATAGTTTATCTTTGGCAACTTGCTTTTTCTGTCTCTGTTATGTTTGGAAGATTAATCCTTGTTGATACATGTAGCTCTGTTTTATTGCTGCATGGTGTCTATTCTCTGAATGTACCACAGTTTGTCCATCTTCCATTCATGGAAATGTAGACGTGGTCTGTTTTTTTTTTTGTTTGTTTGTTTTGGCTATTACACATAATTCTGGGCTGGATATTCTCACAGTGAATTCTCAGGCACAGGAGTTTTCTAGCAGATAAACCTTGATGTGAAATGACTGGGTCAAAGGGCGTGGCTCAAACACCCTTTGCCCCCTCTCTCCATCTGTCAGCTCTGCTCACCCCACCATCACTTTAGGTAACTTCTCTCCCAGTGGTTCCAGAAAATGGCTTGGCTTGTGTCTCAGTAGCCCCACTTGGGTCACATGTCCATCCCTGGTTGTCCAGGCCTGGGTCATGGGCCCGTCCTTGGAGCTTGGAGTTGGGGCCTGCCCCAAGTGAGCCTCAGAGTGGGGGATGGGGAGGGCTGGCCCCACGAAAGATCAGGGTACTATAGCCTGGGGCGGGGCAGCTAACTGTGGGCACTGCCCAGGGTAGCTGGGCCGCATGCTCTTAGGGGAAAGTAGCTCTTGTGCCTTTTGCCCCAAGGTTTCTTGGAAAGCACCTGTCTCTTTGGCAACAACGGTGGCTGAGCAGATTAAAGAAGCCTAGGTTTGTGTTTCACACTTTGATTTCTGAGCACAGCTCAGGGCAGTGATCTTCAGTGTGTCCTTTTTAGAGATGGGAAAACTGAGGCTCGAGGGGTCTCAACAATTCCCGAGGTGTCTGTGGGACCCAGTGAACTGGGAAGATACTCTGTCCTTACCCCCGTGCTTTCTCCCCACACTCAGAGGCCAGGTGGCTCCTTTACTGGCTCCAGAATCAGTCCTGCCGTTTCATAGGCGGGAGAACTAGGCCCCGAGCAGGAGGGGGCTAAGGCTGCAGCTTCTTTGTGTCTAGTCACTCTGTTAACACCCTCAACACAATGTCGATGCAGGATGTTGTTACAGAGGGGGAAACTGAGGCTCAGAGAGCAGAGGCAACTGGACTGGCCAAGAGTGGGGGATAAAGCTCAGACAACAATGAAGGCATCTCCTTGGTCCCCCTCCAATGCTGCGTCCACGTGCCCTCATTTCAGGGTACTTTTCCACCCCAGAGGGAGCTGGCATCACCGCCCAGACCCCAGTTGTACCTTCAACGGGCCGAAGAGGTAGTCTCCATCCCCTCAGCTGCATCCCCGTGGGCACCCCACAGAGAGTCCTTTCTTGCCTTTGATGTAAATTCTTGCGCCTTCCTGATAATATTCTGGGCTCTTCTTAACGCGCGGGGGTCAGCTGTGAGGCATCTTGGCAATTTATAATTCTTGAGAATTCTGTTTGGTGACATGAGTTAGCATTTAACAGACACCCTGCCACCTCCTCTCTCCCTATTGTGACAAGCTCCTGGCAGAATCCTTTTGAGACTCGGGGTAATTGCACCACGCTGGGTATGGGAGGACCACGTTGCGCTTGAGTGCGTCTCAAAAACGTCTCCACAATAGACAGTCAGGTACGCGTTTGCTTGGCTTCAAGGTAATGATTTAAACTTAATTTGACCCTTGATGAGGGAGCCCAAGCTTCTGGTCGGACACAGCCTTTCAGTGTGGGCTTGCCTGCCATGCCTTCAATGGTTACACAAATAATTCCTTCATAACAAGTGCCTTTCAGAGGATGTCTGCTGCTGACAGCTAATATAGAATTATTGCCCCTGAATGCATTTCTGTAATTACTTCCCAGAGATCTGTCTTTGTGTTAGAAGACATTTCACACTTTAGTAACATAAGTGTTTTGGGAGAGTACGAGCAATAATTATGAATAGTCTTTCCGTGAAAATAAACCTAAAAAAATTATAAAAGCTAATGCTAAAATTGGTTAGATTCAGGGAGGAATTTCATTTGAATTTGATTCATGTATATTTATACCAAGTATAATAACCCTTCTTATATGGAAACTTTTTTTTTTTTAAACAAAACAGCAGTAATGATACAGAGATCCCGCTTTCTAATTTTTGAGCAATACTGAAATGGCAAACTGATTAAAAGTGACAGGTTGCTTGAGACCGAATAAAGAAGCGTAATCGTGGAGCTCTGATAGGAGACATTTGTGGTAATGGAAAATGAAATGATTCACAGTGTGATCAATAAAAAATTAGCAGCATTTAATAAAAGGTTTCTGCTTCATGTTGATTAAAGAACAACGCGAGCAGTTTGAAATCCGAGTTAAGTGACGGTTTGAGGATGAGCAGGGGGTGGTGATGGGGTGTGGGTGTGCGTGCGCATATAGATCACGCGGATCCTGGCCATCCGAGGTGGCCACCGGGCCCCTGGAGTGGGTCTGGAAGTTTCCTTTGCGCTGCCCACTTGACCTTTGATCTGTGGTTAATCCTTTCCAGGTCTGCCCTCCTCCTAGGCTCCAAGCAGGCCTTGCTCTGATTGGCGGGTGTGGGTCCGGCCCACTCCCCACTTAAATCCACCCCCGCGGAGGGGGATCCCGCCTGAGCGAAGGCTGTGTTTTCCCCGAGGCCCCTCAAGTGTGCTGGATGGGCCCTTGGCTTTGTCCTGTCAGCTGCCCACGGGTCCAGGTTTCTGGAGACTTCCGGAATGCCCCACAGCGCACTTGCGGGACTGGGCACCCGCCTGGGGGCTGGAGGGAAGTCAGCAGCAGGCGGGGAGGCCTCAGTCAGCGCAGGAGGTGAAGCGGTAGGGAGGGGAAGGGTCCTTGCAGGGGGCGGGGCCTCCGCCCGCGCGCCGTGGGGTCCGGGGGGAGCGGCTTCGGGAAGCTGTCAGTGCCCTCTGGGAAGCTGTCAGTGCCCTCTGGCTTCCGCCTCAGCGGCAGCAACGCGGCGAAGCCACTCCATCAGACACGTTCCCTTTCCTCCGGGCGCCACTTCAGTGTTCCCCGGGACGCGCCGCACACCGGGCGGGCTGTCTCCACGCCCGGCAGCCGGCTAATTTCTAAAGGCTCTACACAGCCTCTCCGCTGTGGCTGCAGGGAGTGGGGCTTCTGGCCTTGCAGGCCCTCGCGGGTTTGGACTGGAGACCCTGGTCCGGAGGATCGCTGGGGGGCAGCTGGCCTCTGGGTTACAGCAGCGGCTCCTCAGGACCAAGGGCAGGGAGTCCTTTCCATTCCTGGAGTCCTGGGGCAGCGGGCAGGACCAGGGGCCTGTTCCTGGCTTTGTTCCCAATGTCTCGACTTTCCCCAGAGACGTGCAGAGCCATGACTGGACGTTCAAATGCTAGGGTAGGAAGGGCCCTTTCAGACTGCTTGGTTCGCATCCATTTATCGAGCACCTTTTGTGTGCCAGGCCTTATGGTGGGGGCTGAGTGCGGTGGGGGGGTCAGATGAGCAAAATTGATGCTGACCCTGCCTGCCTGGAGCCTGCTCACTGGCATGGGGACAGTGGGATGTTCTGCAAAGAGAAGGACCATGACTGCTGTGGTAAGAGCAGGAAAGCGGGGTGCCCAGTGAGCACCCAGAGTGCGTGTGGGGGGCTGACCCTGTTGGGGTGAAGGTTCATTGAGCTGAGCCCTGGACGGTGAGGAGGAGTTGTCTGGGTGGACTTTTGCCCACTTCCTGCTTTCACAGTGGAACTCCATCTGTAAAGCACTGCTTAGTGGGACCCCAGCATCTACAGCAGGCAGAGTGGGGCTTCCTTGGTGGGGAGGTAACCCTCGGCTTTCTGCCCTCGGGCCTGCCCCTGGCACAGCGAAGAGTCACTAAGGTGCCCTTCTTTAAAAATTGCTGCTCCACAGCCTTCATTTACAGATGGAACCACTGAGGCTGGAGAGGACGGGACCTGCCGGGATCCCCGAGCTACCTCCGTGTGGCCTGAGGGCTCTGGGCTCCAACCGCACCGCTTGTATTTGCCTTTGACCTTGAGGCACTCTTGCTCAGCCTGGCCACCCGTCCTGTCTTTGGGGTGCGCATCTGTCCCCGGTTCCCCCATCCTCCTCCATGGAGCTCCTCTTTCTGCCATGGCTGCTGGGGGTGATTTGCACCCCAGCATCCGCACCTTGAGTTCTGCTCCTGGACTGGGAGCAATTAGGAGCGCCAGACCATGGCTCTGGCCACAAATTAGCTGGATTTATCGAGCTCCCCATGCTGCCCCGCGTCCTGTCCCCCCTCCCCTGCCTAGGTCTGGCCTGCTTCTCCATCTCCTCCTTCCCAGCGGCCGTCGGAGACAAAACATGACAGCGAGGAGAGGGCAGAGTGGTCATAGCCTCAGGAGGTCACGAGGCGGTAACAGTGTACAATTTTCATGGTTCCAGGGTGGCTTTGTCCGACTGTGCTTCATTACTGCATGTGGCGAGATCAGTTTTATTAAGATTGTGAGGCTCAGAGGAGCGATACCGTTAAAGACCAGCTAGAAAAATATAATTTTTTTCCTTTTTGGTGAGGGTGTTTGTGATTGCTTTTTCTCCCCTTCCTGCTCTAATCCTCCCACTTTCCCTCCCTCCCATCTACCGTCTTTTCTTTCCTCTCCTTCCTTACCCATCATAGTTGGGAGCCAGGGGCGGGGCGGGGGGTGGAAGCTGCCATCTCTCTCTGCCTTTGTGGCTTGAGCTCAGCACCTCAGCATCCCCTGGGAGGGGAGAGTCATGCATTCGTTCAGCAGGTACTTGCCCATAAAGGGCAAGGTGCTTGTGACCGGTGTTAGCCTCAGCAGGGTAAGCAGCTATGCTTTGTTCTTTGGGGCATCTACGTCACTTAGAGCAGTGGCTGGTGCATAGTAGGTGCTCAGAAAAATGTTTGTTGATTGACCAAAGAGGTGGAGGATTTGTGTCTGATACGGCTTCAGCTTTGGGGGAGCTTACTGCCCACCACAGCCTGGGTGGCAGAGACCTGGGGCAAGGTCACCTGGATGAGAGCTCCCATAGGGAGCTTCTCCAACCTGAACGTGAGGAAGTGATATCTTCCTCATTTTCTAGGCAAGGAAACTGAGGCTTAGACGTGCAAGCAACCAAAGTCACACAGGAGGGAAGCTGAACCCGGTTCTAAATCTCCAAAGAACCGACACTTTCATCATTGTACAGCTAAACTCCCTGTCTGACCCAAGGGGGCCCAGTGGCTTTTGCTGGGTGTGCCCCATGGTAAAGATGCCCCAGGCCACATCCAAGCCCGCCAAGGCCGATGGTTTCACTCATGCCATGTTTCTTAAGATTTGAAGTTAACACTTAAACATCCAGAGATTTCACATAAAAATATGGATTTCCTTCATTAAAAAAACAAAACATCTAATGTTTGTACTGGCCCTTGCTTTTCTGTATGGTAACTATGTAGAGATTTGAGCAGGGACCACCCCCTTGGGTGGGTGTACATCTTCCCCCCAGCCTCCTCCAGTCCATTCTACTCATTTGCGTCAGGGTGGAGGCGTTGGAGTTGTGAGCTTTGGTCCGCTCATGATCTGAGTGACAGAGTGAGCTGTCTGAGCTACCTGAGCTTCAGTTTTGCCCTCCGTATAATAAGCCTAATGTTGTATCTCCCTTATTGGGCCATGGGTCACCGGGGGAAGGCTGCAAATGAATTGGAAGATCTGATCAGAGAAAAGTGATTACCATCACACTGCTAACCATTTTGGCCTCGGGTTCTAGAATTCCTGACAACTAAAGAGACATTCTCTGGAAAGTTCTTGTTTTCCTGGTTAACCACTGGCCTGTGGAAAGGGGGTCCCTGTTCCCAGTCTTGTATCATCGGCCAGGAAGGAGCATCCCAGCAAGGCTCGTGTGATGCAGCCCGAGGTCAGGTTCAGTGTCTGGTTGACCGTGGCTTTGAAATTCCATCCACGGAGCCGTCCACGCTGACAGGGGAGCAATAGGCGCTCCCCCCACCCCCCAAGACAGCATGTGGAAGTTGCTTCCTTATTTAAGTGGAACTTGGACAGCAAATTATGTGTTAAAATATTTGCCTACAGCTCTGCTGCCAAGGGGACCCTTTAGGCTGAGTGTTAAATGTTACCCTGCTGCCTGCACGGCACATATCTTAAACCTGAAGATAAATAGTGGCTGCCTTGTGGAATTTGGGGCCAGCAGCGGACGCACAAGCAGAGTGTCTAATTGGGGTTGGCAGGCTCCTTGCCCAGACCCGGCCCAGTCCCTCTCTTTCTCCATCCCATCAGTCCAGGTGTGTGTGAGAAAGTGTTCATGGAGACGTGTCCTTCTCTACAAGCAGGGCCAAAACGCCAAGGTGAGGTTCAGCCAGGGGTTTGACCTCGTGCCCAGGTTCCGAAAGTGCTTCCTCCACGCTGGCCCTCGGGAAACGTGCTGCTGGTGATACTGTGTGTAGGACACATACGGGCTGTTAGGATGGAGCACGTGTTCTCTATTAAAGCAAAATGTTGCTCCAGGATAAACACTTTGCAAGTGGTAGACACCTGCCTGGACTGTGAATTCTGTTGGGAGGTCCCCCCCCCGCCGCCCCGCAACTACGTACAGGGGGAGAGCACAGGGCAAGTGGGCTTGTGAATTGTAAACACACCCGCATCGTCTGCACCCAGGACAGACCCCCGGCAGGGGTCATGCTGTTTCCTGGAGGAGGTGGGCTTGTCACTTACTCAAGGTCACACAGGGAGGGAAGGGGGAGCCTGGACTTGAGGCCAGGAATTTCCTCTTCTGATGCAGTGGATCCTTTTGTCTGTATGGACATTTTTGTGCCTTTCAGGGGGCATGTGCCCTGACATTCTCCATCCTCAGGAGCCTGTGAGGCCTCCCGCCAGAACCTCTCATGCAGTACGATGTCTCCACCCGCGTGTCTGAGCCATGATGCAGCCTGTGTTGGTTTGAATGATGATAGCAAAATAAGACGGTAACCGTAGCTACTGTTTTCTCAGGCTCATTGTGGGCCAGGTATCAGGCTTTGTATATACTACCTCGTTAAAATAATTTAACTTCATTAAAATTTTTCTCAGAGAGGGTAAGTGACTTATCCAAGGTCTCCCAGCTGTTAAGTGACAGCATGTGGATCTGAACCCAGACTGGCTGGCTCCAAAGTCTGGGATTCTTTTCAGTTCTTTCTCTGTCATCCCATCAGTCCCTGGAACGTGACTCCAGCTGTCTGCTGCTTGTGTGTGTCGTTGCTTCATGACCATCAGCCCCACTTGGTTCCATCAGCCCCACTGAACTCCTCTACACTTGTGCTCCCAGTGCCCCCTGTTCAGTTGGGTTCTCTCGTCAAACCCTGTACGTGCTTAGAATTCACTGTCTGGTGGTTCTGATTTCTGCGGAGGTGGCTGGTACGGTCTCCTATCCGGGTCTGATTGTGGGAAAAGATGGGGAGACCGTCCCGGGACTTGCTGGCCTCCAGGACTGATTCTCCCGCTTCCCACTGTCACCTGGCACCAGTCCTGCCCTTCACACCTCTCCCTGTCCTTCCCCTGCACCCTTGTCTTGCACTTTTGCCCACATCCTCCTCTGCCCGCCTGCCCCTGCTCCAGCCTCCTCTGGGCTCCTGGAAACCCTGCAGGGCTCCTGGCTTACCCGTATCTGTGTGTAGCTGTGGGCACAATTCTTCTCGCATTGATGGCCAGCCATTCAGGAGCCTCACCTCCACCTTGTGAGGCAGGAGAGGGTGGCGTCCATCACGATTAAGCTTCTTGACACATAGGGAATCGGCCTCAGGTGGGAGAATTGACATAGGGTCACTCGTGGGGCGGGGTGGGGGGGTGTCCTAGAGCTAAGACTGGAACCCGGTCCCCTGAGTAACCCGGCCCAGGCCACAGGCACTTACCACCTATACCTCCCTTGGGGCATTCATTTCTTCACTGGGCAGTCATTCATCCGCCCCATGTTGATTAAGCATCTTTTCTGTGCCAGGCCTTGTGTGGCTTTGAGGCCACCAAGATGAAAGAGACCGGGGAGCGCCCTGTATGTTGTAACAAATACATGTGTGTTATGCCTGGCACACAGTAGGCGCTCAATCAATATTTGTAGGGTGAGTGAAGGAGAGAATGGATGAAGGTGTGTGATTGTAGCCTCTGGGATATCTGGGATATCTCACACCTCTCACACTCTGCCCTTGTTTTCTCTTTCTCGGGTGTGTAGGGGTTGCTCCTGGCTTTCTGCCTCCGTTGGGAAGGTACTCAGCCATAGGGCCCCAGAGGCGGGACCCCCAGTGGTCCCTGGCTGGTTCTCAGGGTGCCCAGGGCCCCCTGATGGCGGGGTGATCCCCACAGTCCTTCCCAGGAAGGAGAAGAGGCAGCCTTCTCTCTGAGGTTCTTTCTGACTTGCGTGCTGGCCGGGGACTGGGGCTAGAGGGGAGAGACCCTCCCTCGCCGGTGTTCTCAGGCTGAACCTCTGTCAGCTGGCCCTGGGGAGCCGTGAGGCCCCGACAGCCCTGACTCATGAGCTCAAGAAGCCTGGCTGAGAAGGTAAGAAATGTCCTGTTCCCAGACCTGGCAGCCTGTGGGCAGCCTGGCCCCCCGGGGTGTCTTCCCTTTCCCTTTTTTCTGGCCGTGGACTCAGCCAGCTGTCCCCTGCTCAGCGCTTTCACAGGCATTCCCTTTTTGCCCTCCCGTGTGGTGGTTAAGAGTCAGGATCTGTGGTCAGAAGAGCTGGGTTCGAACCCACGCTCTGCCCTTCCCAGTGTGTGTGATTTGTGTGTGGTCCTGAGCCTTGGTTTCCCCCTCTGCAAAGGGGAGGTATCAATTGTATCTCCCTCATAGGCTTACTGTGATGATGGGATGGGAGAATGTGAAGGTAGAAGGGTACCCACGTTGACAGCATCACTCAGGGTGCAGGTGGCCTGGGGTGGGGAAATTAACTGTTTTCTAATGATAAGCAATAAAGGCTGAGTGTTTTGTTACTGTCTCTCTTTGCTCATAGAAAGTTCCCCAAGCCTCGTATCTTGGGCTCAGGGACTGTGGCATATGGAGGTGTGGTGTAGTGGGATCAACTGGTGTAGGTGTTCCCTCTTCCTCCTGCTTTGAAGAAGAAGTTGACGGGACAGACTGGCCCCATCATATGTTAGGTTGAACCATTTGAGATTGCCAATTTTTGGCTTTTTTGACCTACAAAGATGGCAACTTCATATGGTCCAACCTAATACTTATCACACAATAAACAGCACTGTAAGCACTTCCCCTCCACCTACCTGTGTTGATATTCAGAGTCTTGTTTCTTTGAAACCAATTAATTCATACATTCACCATTTACTGAGCACTTAACGTGTGTCTGTACCAGGGGCTGGGGAAGACAGTACCAAGCCAAACCAACCACAGCTCCTGCCCTCATGGAGCTTATGGGGTGTGTTCCAGTGGTCTATTGCTGTGTAGCAAACCACCCCCAAACTCAATGACCTAAAGCAACAATTATTAGTTTGCACACTTCTGTGGGCTGACTGGACTCAGTTGGTGGTCTCACTTAGCATTTCTTGTAGAGTTTCAGTCACATGCCAGTTGGGGCTGCTGCCTTCTGAAGGCTTGTCTGGGTTGGATGTCTGAGGTGCTGCACTCCCGTGCCTGGTAGCGGGCGCTGGCAGCGGGACCTCAGCTGGGGCTGTCAACTGGAGCACTTACAATCTCTCCATGTGGCCTGGGCTTCTTATAGTAGGGCAGCTGGGTTCTCAGGGGTCATGTCCCAAGAGACCAAGAGACAAGGGGGAAGCTGCATTCTAGTTTCTGTTACATTCTAGCGTTCGAGGGAGTCACCAAGGCCAGCCAGGCCAGAGGGGAATTGTGGAGGCGACTCAGATCCCTCTTCTTGATGGGTGAGGGCAAGATCTCCCTCCACAACAGCACATGGGATGGGGGGGGTTGTTGCTGCTGTCCTGGGCAAATGTGGCTGCCACCAGAAGGCAGAGAGTAAAAAATCAGCCTATAAAAGTGTAAGTGAACTTTGTGCCAGGTGCTCTGACAGCGAAGGGAAGGGAACTATGGGGAAGAAATGATGGGGACCTGTGTGACCTTGGTGCTCAGGCCCATGGGGAACAGTTACGGCAGACCTGGAGTGTGAAGAAGCCCTTGGCTAAACAAACTTGAAGTTCAGGGGATTGAACAAAGGTCTGTGGGGCTGTGGAGATAAGTGGGAAGTCAGAGAGGTCAGCAGAGCCCTTGCTGGACTTTGGGGGCTGCAACCAAGCCCCTGCAGGTGGCCTTGGAGGGTTGGCAGATTCCTTGACACTCAACTCACTTTTCCATTGAAGCTCTGCTGTGGGGAGACCGTGTAGCAGAGTGGTTAGAGTCAGGAACAACTGTGTTTGCAACCTGCCACTATGGCCTTGCTTAAGCATCGTCACCTCACGGAGCCCCGGTTTCCTCACCCCTAAAATGGGGCTATGATGGTGCTCAACTCATAGGGCTGCCTGGCGGGCTGGGCTCAGAAGGTACCTGGCATGCAGCTAGTGCTCAATAAATGCTAGCGGCTCTTGGTGGAGCCCTGGGCAAAAGGATGGGGGTGTGCACACTGGAAAACAACTAGGCTGTGAGTTGTCCCGGGTGGAGGGTGAGGCTGGGCGGGCTGGGAGCTTTGCTAATGGACAGAGAGGCTGGCATTTACGGTGCCGATTCTGTTTCCTGTCCCGCGCTCGTGGCCCTGGGGGAGAGGGCCCTATTCGAAATTGTTTACTTTGGGCCTTCCCTGGGTGGGGCCGGAGGGAAAGGCACCAGCGGTCCGTTTTCGGGACATCCTTCCCAGCCCCGGTGGAAAAGAAATGAGCTCTGCTGACTTTGCCTTGTGGGCCCGGGTGGTTGGAGGGACCTGGGGGTCAACTGTAGTTCAGGCCCAGCAGGTCACCATGTTGGAAACATGAGGCAGCACTTGGGATGGGGGCTCAGGCAGGGCCGGTGGTGGCCGCTGGGCTCTGTGTCCTCTGTGCTTGCTCAGCGAGGACCCTTGAGGGACCCGGAGGCTGGCTGAGGGCAGGACGTGGGCCAGCAGGGTCACCCCCGATGAGCCAGGGCCGGGTCAAGGTGCTCTCACTAGGGCCCCGGGGGCTCACTGAGCAGCTGCTCAGGGTGGGCCTGGGAAAGAGGAGATCCAGAGGGTGCTCCAGGGGGGCCTGGCGCCCTCGGCTCTGTCCTCAGGGCTCCCACCTCCCGGCCTTGGAAGCTGGGGCTCCGACAGGCCCCGGCCTGGGGAAGGGCACGCAGCTCCACATCAGAACTTGTAGGTTCAATTCCTCGTGTGGCTTTGGGTGGCCTCTCAGAGCCACAGTTTTCTCATCTGTAAATGGAGAAATAACACTATGTACTCTTTTTTCCGATTTAAGGACCAGAGACTGGGGGGCATAAGAGTGCCTTACAGAGCAGAGCCTTGAGCTGGTGGAGGGCTTCCTGCTCTAAAGGTCCTGATTCTGATGACGCAGCAGAGGGGCCCCCGGGGACTGGAGCTTCAGGGATGTCCTGCTCCCTAAGACTCCTTCAGCCCACGTGACCCCTGGGACCTCGGGCGATGAGGTCCCCACGTCACCCGCCCCTCCCCCCTCCCACCCCTTTCCGTGCAGCCACCTTGCCTTCCCATTAGGAGACAGCGGCAGGGGAGGTGACAGTTTCTTAAAACAGATTTATACTCTTGGATGACTTTATGGGTTTTTGCCTTATAAAAACCCAAGAGTTGACATTCTGATTTATCTACTCCTGAGTCAACAGGATGTACCAGATTTAAAGAGATCAAATGCATTGTACTGTTTGTGGTTCCAGTTGTGGATTAGATGAGCTATTGTGGAAAATGCTGCCAAGTAAATATGGCAAAACAACAACAACAACAACAAGGGGATAATTTAAATATGTCTATTAAACGATGTGTTAAGTAAAGTAGCACAGGCATGGTGCCGAGCATAACTTATTATCTGGAGAGCTGGTGTAGTAGAGAAAGTGGGAATTATGGTTCTTTCTCCCCCCCTTCAGAACATTTTTTTTTATTATTATTATTAAGGGAAGAGACTGTAAACTAGGAATTTCAGAGACGGGCGCTTGCCCGTGTAACCATGGTTGTATGATGACTTATAATATTGAAGCCTCCAAATGATAGTTCTCATTTCTTTGCTTTCTCTTTCTCGCTGTCACCACAGCAGCAGATCAGATTTCCTGAGATAAATATGCTGCCTGACTTTTAATGGGATATCTGTATTGCCGGGAGTTGGCATGTTCTGATGATAAAAGAACCTAAAAATTGTACATCCCTTAATTGGTAAGAAGAGAGATGTTTTGATGGGCCACAAATGGAAACATTGATTTTTACTGCCTCTGTGCAGTTCCAAGCGGCGTGTCATGCCACGTTCGCCGCCACGGAAGGCGGCAGCTGGCTCTCCAATGAGCTGATTTGTGTTTGTAGGTTGCTGCTGTCGGGTGCTTGGAGGTGCATGTTCTGTGCAGACGGGAGAAACAGAGCCCTTATAACATTATCTATTTCTGAATAGAAATATTTATAGGACTGTGGCTTCGACCTCGAATGAAATGCATTCTTTGCTTCATTTCTCTTTCTTGCTTTGGCGACCAGTCCTTGGGGGTTTAAAGGTTGTGTGCTGAAGCCTTTTCCTGTAACTGTGATGTTATGGGTGACACACACACACACAAACACACACACACGTGCATACACACACCTTTGCATATGCGTATATGTTTGCATCAATATCTTTACACAAAATAGAGATTTCTCTCTTTAGTTTAAATAAATGCTAGTTTCTGCACAGATAGATCTGTTTTCCAGGACAGACTGTGGGAAGAGACAACAGGCACTTTGATTTTCCAGTCCAAGTCTCTGTATTTTTTTTTTTTTTTGCGGTATGCGGGCCTCTCACTGTTGTGGCCTCTCCCGTTGCGGAGCACAGGCTCCGGACGCGCAGGCTCAGCGGCCATGGCTCACGGGCCTAGCCGCTCCATGGCATGTGGGATCTTCCCGGACCGGGGCACGAACCCGTGTCCCCTGCATCGGCAGGCGAACTCTCAACCACTGCACCACAGGGAATACCCGAGTCTCTGTATTTTAATGGGCAAGTTTAATCCACTGACATTTATTGGGATTACTGATATATTTTGTATGTAATATTTACCATGCATTTTTTGCACTTTGGTTTACAAGTTTTTGTTGGGTCCTATTAATCGCTCAGATTGAGGCTGTTCTCCATTTCCCCCAGCTGTGCAGGGAAGTGCACTAGGCAGGAGTCAGGATGTTGAGGTGAACATGTGTGTAGGGTACTGGGGATGTTGCATCCTTCTGTCTGGAGGCCAGGTGCCTTACCTATGAAAGGGGAATAACAAAGCTGTCCCTCTTTGCGGGCAGGGGGTGGAACCATAAGATAGCTTGAGCCCCCGTTTAGCTCTAGGATGTGTGAGACTGTGAAATGGGGCTACTTGTGTGTATTTGTGCTTTGTAAACGCACAGAACGCTATGCAAATGCAAACCATCGTTATCGTAATCATTAACTCACTTTTCTGTACAGTTCAACAGCTGGTCTGTGCAGTGCTAAACACAGAATTGGTATTTTATTTTAAAGAAGTTGGTCAAATGATTCCAAGCCTGGTTCTCACTGTCTAGGCTGATACCGGGGCACAAGTGAGCGCTCAGGGGCATTTTAAACAGCAATTTGACTATCCGTGGTCCTGCAAACACACGTGCTTCCTTGATTCCAGAATCAGGACATCTTTGCAAAGAACTGAGCCAACATCTCCACATTGGGAGGCATGTTATGTGGAAGGTGAGCCTGGCTAAGAGATCTCCCAGCTCTAAACTTCAAGGCTTTGGGGGAAACTAAAAGTTCAGGTGCATTAGGAACAACTGATGGAAACTCTAGAGAAATGTGTGAGAGAGCTGGGTTTTTTAGGAGACAAAATGCTAAGGTATTTTCACCTCCCTGATGGGTCATGACCCCCAGCATCCAAGCACAGAGGGAAGATGACTGGACATCCCTCTAGAAGATTTGCACCAAGAATTAAATAATCTAGCTGAGAATTATGACACCACATGCTACAAAAACCCCCGTATTTTAGTATACTGAGAGGTGTCAAGAAGAATGGACCCTGGGAGGTAGAGTAATTAAATGTATCTTCGTAAATGCAGGGTGATTCTTTTAAAATCCTTTCCCCAGACCCCGTCAGCTGACATGGACTGTATTCTTCCTGTTGGCAGGAGGCCTAGAAGGAGAGCCAGAGTGTGATCGAAAAACCAGCCGTGTGCTGGAAGACAGGAACAGCGTGACAAGTCAAGAGGAGAGAAATGAGGACGATGAAGACATGGAGGATGAGTCAATTTACACCTGCGATCACTGTCAGCAGGACTTCGAGTCTCTGGCAGACCTGACGGACCACCGGGCCCACCGCTGTCCTGGAGGTAATGCTAAATAGCACCGGGATTCTGACAGGTGGTTATATGGATAATTGGACATAGCAACAGCTTGAAGCCTCAAGTGAGATTAAAGAATTAATAATGTAATTTTACAGTTAATGTCATTTTATTGTGGTGTCTTGGGTACCCTTTTAAATAAAATTAAAAATGAAAGCAACAGCTTTCCAGCAGGCAGGAGTTAGGCGGAGGTGCCCTGTCCTTGCTCCCCCAAACTGCATTCCATAGTATGTGGGCCATAAATGGGTGGGTCTGCACCCCGGATTTCTGGAAGGCCTTTTGGAAACCCAGCAATTAAGAGGTCATTAGTGCAAAGTTAAGCAGCTTAAGTGTGGAAAGCTGCATGAAGGAGTGAGCTCTGAAGCAGGGCTTGTGATGGGATGGGGAGAATTTCAAAGGCCAAGAAGTACCCCTACAGAAAGGGACTCAGTTCCACCTCCTCACTTGGCCTTCTGCTTCTCTGGGTAGGAGAAGGGTGGCTGGGAGCAGTTTCTGACTATAGCAGTTTGACTATAGCCCTGTGTTCTATTTACCAGCTGCCTCAGAGAAGGTGAGCAAGGCCACAGTATATAGGAGCGATTTAAGACTTGACGAGTTGAGTGTGTCTGTGTGTCTGGGATACGTGCGGTGTGGGGGGTAGGGGAATGGAGGCATGCATATTCCCGGGAGTATGGCAGCCATGCAATAGGGATAGGGGTTGACGTGTTTCCAGGCTCTGAGCAGGGAGTCCAGAGCATTTGTGTGCCTTAAACAGCTATCCTGAGACATCTCCGTCTATTGTGATTGTTGATGAAACCCTTTGGATGCCGGTTTGTGGGAAGAGGACCTAAAATCTCAGACCAATATTCCAAGGAGGACCCGACCCCTGTTTTGCAGGGGGAATTTGCTGGTAGGAGATAGGTTCGGACTCACAGTCTTGCTTCCCCTGCCTTTCATGCCATCTTGGAAGATTGAAAGCCAAGTGTTTTGGAACTTTGCTATGACTTTTCCTCTAGTGTCATCTGTACCCGCACAGCCCTGGGTAGACCAAGTCTTCATTCTCATCCTCTAGAGGGAATAAATATCAAAAACAATAGACCCGGCAGGACTCCAAGTTTTGAACTTTTTGGGGCTCAGCAAACCAAACCACAGTCATTTGGAATTTGTGATATTTCAATCATTGGCAGAGGCAATGGCCAACTTATAAGCTTAGAATCAGAATTAGAAGGAACTTATAGAGTTGGCTTTTCCAGTCCTCTTATTTGCTGGGGGGAAATGCTGAGGTTTTGAGAGAGAAAGGTGACTGCTTAACCAAGGTCACATAGCAATTTGGTGACAGAGCCAGGACCTCCTCAGGACCCTGGGCTATGGACTCTCATTCTTGGACCTGAGAAAACAATAGATGCTAGTGTAGCTCTTGATTTAGCCAAGAACTGAGGTGAAATCTTAAGTATAAGAGTGAAATATTGTCACTTACTTTAAAAACAATCAGTTAATTGATCTTCTAATTGAAAGCTATTCTCTTCATATTCTATGTGAAAGAATACACTGTTCTCATCTAGTTGTTAAAGCAGGGCCCCTCAGGACCACTGCTAAGTGATGCTTTGTAGAGTCTCTGCAGCTCTTGGAGTGAGGTCCTACCCCTGGCACTACTTAGGCTGTTCCTTCCTCCAGTTTTTCAGAATCAAGGAGATTCTCATGTCTCTTACCACACTTTTGAGAATGGTGGTACTTCTAGGTGGAGAAGGGAAAATGTGAGACTTTAGGGCTGTAAATGGGGGTCTGTATTGGAAATTATAAATGGTAGCTAATTGTTCTTCAGTCCTGGGCAGGACTCGCTTCCCAGTGGTGGTCTCTTCACTCCATAGCCTCAGACTTTGGCTGAAATCACGGCAGCCCCATTTGCAGGGTCTCAAGCCATCTTTATTGATGCTGCTGGTATCCACCGATTCCCCTGCCTGTTTCCTGACAGGACCCCACTAACAACCTCCACTGGTACATGGGAACCAGGAATATCCCCAAGCCCTGGAGCATTGGATGGGAGTCAGAGATTCCTTGAAAGAGTACAGGAAACGACCTCGTCTAATAGCATCCCCAAGAAATTCATTACCACCCAGTAAAGGAGTGACCCAGCATGGGTGAGTCTCCTTAACATGGGAGAGATGTGTGAGGAGCTCTTTTCCCCCAGTTCTTAGGATTACCCAGGGACAGGATACACCTTTGGGAACTGTGTGCATATTTTCAGAACCAGTCCCTATCTGGACACTTCCACATCCTCGGATTGCGCAGTGGTGTTCAGACTGTGTTTCCAGAGGTGTCTCTGAGGCTCTTGGGGTCGGTATTGGGGCCTGTCTGATTGAGGGGCTCTGACACCCACTCCAGTCAGAGCTGTCACCTGCTTTATACATTGGGCTATAGTGTAAGATCTTTAAACATTGGCTTCTACTTTAAAAGTTTGGAACTGGTACAGAAATGCAACAGCAGGCCCCCCCAGGCCAGCCTCATGGGTCTGCTGGACGCTCATCATTGATCACCCGGTCGCAGTACTAGGGATGATGCAGGTGGGCATTGCTGCCCCATGGAGCGTCGCTCTGGAGGGAAAGGTGGACGCTTGGCAGCCCAACAAAGACCATTTCAGAGAAGGATTTCAGAGAAGGCCCTGCTCTGCTGAGGCCGCAGGGCTCTGGGTGCTTGCAAGATGTTTCTGAGGGAACAAATGAGTCTTGTTTCAAGGGGAGGCGGGACGTCCCTGCCGTTGAGGATTTGGGCCCTGAGGGCAGTGCCACCTGTCCATCGGAATCTGGCTTTGGGTGTGAACGACACCCATGCCCCGCAGAGGGCTGCCCTCCCGGAATGTGAAGGCGGCACACCCCTCCCCAAGCAGGGCGCCCGGGAAGCCCAGCCCTTCCAGATGGTCAGCGTGTTGGGAAGAGGCTGTGTGTGTGGGGGTGGGTGTGTTTGTGGGGACCATCTCAACTGTGGTCCTTTTATTATTATTCTTTTATTGAAGTATAGTTGATTTACAATGTTGTGTTAAATACTGCTGTATAGCAGAGTGACTCAGTTACACATATACATTCTTTTTCATGTTCTTTTCCATTATGGTTTATCACAGGATATGGAGTATAGTTCCCTGCGCTATACGGTTGGACCTTGTTGTTTATCCCTTCTATATACACCAGTTTGCATTTGCTAATCCCAACCTCCCAGTCCATCCCTCACCCATTCTCCTCCCTCCTGGCAACCGCCGGTCTATTCTCTACGTCCATGATTCTGTTTCTGTTTCATAGATAGGTTCATTTGTGTCATATTTCAGATTCCTCGAATGTGGTCCTTCTTTGAACTGCTCTAGCAGAGTGAGCTCTGGGCTCTTGCTGTGGCAGTTGGGGTGTGGGTGAGGACACTGCCTTGTTCCATCGGAATCTGGGAGAGTGGTGTGAGGTCTGCAGAGTTTCTGGGGTGGGGATGTGGGGATGCTCTTCATGGACGGGGAGCCTCCTGCTGGAATGACAGTGATGGTATTCATCAGGAAGCCCCCAGGTCCCCCAACCTGGAGCTGGGACTGTCTGCACTGAAGAACCCTCATTTCCAGAGGTTTCGTTGTCCCTCAGCAATAGTTGGCAGTGCTGGGTCCAGGAGGAGTTGTTGAAGTGTGGACCTGAAGAACTCAAGACAACTCTATTGAGACCTGTTCATATTTCTCTCTCTCTCTCTCCCTCTGTTTCTCTCTCTCTCGTTGTCTCTCCTTTGTGTCTGCGAGAAACCGACCTTAAACCCACAAGGTATCAGACATTGCATCTTTATGACACACAAAACGAAACAAGCAAGAACCAGTTCTCTCTGCCGATGCTCCCACCCCCAACAGCTGTGTGATTTCTCTTTGTTCCCCTCCAGCCCCTGCCCACAGGATAACAAATGTGTACATGCTTGGAGTCGCGGGCACTTAGCGTCTTCCACTTGGCATTTGTTACTGAACATTTTCTGAGTGGATTCCCTCGTTGCCACATGGTCTTCTCCATTTGGGGAGCTCTCCTGTGCAGCTTGGGTTGCTGGTACTCGGTCCACATACTATAAAAACATTAAATGTCGACTAATATGCCAGTAGATCAAGACTTGCAGCAGAGTAGATAAAGTCTGACTCGATGTGTGATGGGCTTGTCTGTTCCTGATGGAGAATCGTTTGTGGGCACCAAGTGGGGAGATGTTTGGTGGCCGTCTGAACTGATGATAGAAAGTCTCATTAATTTTGGTTCTACCAGCTCGAATAACATCGGGAACAGGGAGTGAGCTGAAGTTTACGTTGACACAGTTTGTGCAGTGTTGGTCGAGCACCTTTGGGCCCTATAAACGGTTGCAGGGGAGGTTTTCCATCACTTTCTAGGAGCCAGGAGGATGTCAAGTGCCTTAGAAAGTATCTCTGGGAACTTGCTGGGGCACCGTGGAAGCAGACATGAGAGGTTTGATTTACCCAGGGACTGATTCCAATTTTTCATGTGCTCATTGAAGCAGGTCACCCGTGGACCTTCAGTCTGGATTCAGGTGGAATGTTTCCCTGTGTCCTGGTATAAAAACTACCTTTTGGGCTTCCTTGGTGGCACAGTGGTTGAGAGTCCGCCTGCCGATGCAGGGGACACGGGTTCGTGCCCCGGTCCGGGAAGATCCCACATGCCGCGGAGCGGCTGGGCCCGTGAGCCATGGCCGCTGAGCCTGTGTGTCCGGAGCCTGTGCTCCGCAACGGGAGGGACCACAACAGTGAGAGGCCGGCGTACCGCAAAAAAAAAACCACCAAACAAAAAACTACCTTTTAAGGATACTCTGATTCATACTGAGAGCACATCGGCCCAAATTAATGAGGCTGACTGCCTGAGGACGTTTGGGTGCTGCATCTGTGCCGCTATCATGCTTTAGACCCACCTTTCCTAACTGTCGGGAGCAGGTGTCAGCAGGGCTGTGCCTTGTGTTGGTCTGGAAACAGCCTGGGTCCCCAGGGCTGGAGCACTGGTGGCTTTTGCAGGTACCCGGCCTCTTCGCCGAAGGCACTGCTGGCTTGATTTGGGGTTTCATTATAGGTGGGGAGAGGCAGATGGAGTCTCTTTAGAAACAGGCTTCTCACTCTGGGCTCCAGGCACTTGCTCCACAGAATACGAATTGTCATCAGGACCAGGTAGGAGCCTTGAAGTATGCGGGGTTCCTGCCGCCCTTGGGGACTTGAAGGGGGCTGCAGTCCTGACACTCTTCATATATTGAGCACCTGTCACGTGATAGGCTCCGTGGGACTCGCCCTGGAATGTGCCCCCTGCAGCCCCCGCATTGCTCTCTCTGCAGCCCCTGCCCCACTCAGTCCCCAGTGCTCACCAGATTCTGTAATTATTCCATGATCATTTTCGATGTGTTTATCACCCATGTCCCCTGCTACTATCAGGCTTCATGAAGACAAGAGTCGTGTCTGTTTTGCTCCCTGTTATGTCTTAGGCCAGTGCCTGGCACACAGTGGTGCTTAATAGATGCTTGCTGAGTGAAGGAATGATCTCACCTTGTCTTTACAACATCCCAGTGGGGAGGTCCTATTTTTCTTTTTTCTTTTCTTTCTTTCCTTTTTTTTTTTTTTAGAATTATGGGACTTCTCTAGAAAGAGGTGACAAGCTGTTTATTTTTATTATGAAAAGAAATTTTTTGGCCACGTCACGGCATGTGGCATCTTAGTTCCCCTACTAGGGATCGAACCCATGCTCTCTGCAGTGGAAGTGCGGAGTCCCAACCACTTGACCACCAGGGACGTCCTGAGGTCCTATTTTTCATCATTCCTCCCCATTTTACACATTGGACAACTGAAGCTCGGAGGTAGGGGATCTTGCTCAAGGTTACAGACCTGAGCTAAGATTCGAGGTCTCAACAGCTTGTGCTGAGAACACAGATTGGGGACGGTGAGCAGTTTCTAACTAACCTGCAGACAACACAGCTTTTTTGAATGCTCAACTTTATTTTATTTTTATTTATTTATTTATTTATTTTTGTGGTACGCGGCCTCTCACTGCTATGGCCTCTCCCGTTGTGAAGCACAGGCTCTGGACGCGCCGGCTCAGCGGCCATGGCTCACGGGCCCAGCCACTCCGCGGCACGTGGGATCTTCCCGGACCGGGGCACGAACCGTGTCCCCTGCATTGGCAGGTGGACTCTCAACCACTGCGCCACCAGGGAAGCCCTGAATGCTCAACTTCAGAAAAAATAAGAGGGGAATTTGTTCAAATAGCAACAGCAAAAAATGTGCTCCTTGTGGGTTAATTTCACAGCTCCCCAGCACCCTCCCCCAGCTGCCCCCCTTTCCTGAGGATTGGGACCAAGGAGTGTTTCCCCAGCCCTTTCGGAAAGGCAGACCCTCCTTTTCTGGCAAAGGTGAGATGCTGCTGTGTAAAAAGCCGGGTGGGAAGTTAATTACACCCTGATTTGTTCAGCTGTGGCCAGAGTGACCTGTGGGCCCTAATTACAGGGCTGGGGCTACATGGAGGCTGGCACCTTTGCCAGCCTCGTTCCTGTCCACCGGCTAGCCAGAGCTCGCCTTTGTGCGCTGGCTCAGGCCCTTTCTTGCTCCGACAGTGTGGGTGGGGCCCCTCCCTGCCTTATTGCTTGGGGCGCCCCTCGTACTGGTTCCATTTGGGCGAAACAGAGTGGGCGCAGGCCAGCTGCTGGGCGATCACTGCCAAGTACACAGGTGCAGGGCACGCGTTTCTTCTGCCCGTGGGGAGTGTGCACAGAGCCTTGGTGTCAGCCGGCGTGTCACAGGGCAAAAGGCCAGGGGGCTCGAGCACAACTAATACCCCCACATCAAGAGCTTTCCTTCTTGCCAGCAGCATCTGGTCAGAAGGCACGGAGCAAGAAAGAGTCCTACTTACGTTAGCCACAGAACGTGTAGGACCAGAAGCAAACCCACGGGGCATCATTCAGATGTTGGGAGCGGACAAAGAAACAGAATCAACTACTGGGGGATGCAAAGGAGGCTTAAATAAATGACAAGGTGGACCTTGTTCTTGAATGGAAAGGTTCAATATCATAAATACATCAATTTCTGCTAAATTAAGCTGTAACTTAATGTTAGTCAATAAGAGTGACCATAGGAGTTATTTAGAAATAACTGATTCTAAAGTTCACGAGGAAAAATAGGTATGCAAGGATAGGAAGGATAGGAAGGGAAATTCCGACAAAGAGGAATGACAGGAAGGGCTGGCAACTAGATCATATTTTATTTATTTATTTATTTAAAATTTATTTATTTATTTTTGGCTGCGTTGGGTGCTCGTGGCTGCACAGGCTTTCTCTAGTTGCAGCAAGCAGGGGCTACTCTTCGTTGTGGTGCGCGGGCTTCTCATTGCGGTGGCTTCTCTTGTTGTGGAGCATGTGCTCTAGGTGCGTGGGCTTCAGTAGTTGCAGCATGTGGGCTCAGTAGTTGTGGCTCGCGGGCTCTAGAGTGCATGCTCAGTAGTTGTGGCACACGGGCTGACCAGGGCTCAAACCCATGTCCCCTGCTTTGGCAGGTGGATTCTTAACCACTGCGCCACGAGGGAAGCCCTAGATCATATTTTAAAACATGTTCTGAAACTGTAGGATTCTAAGTGGTGGGGGACAGATTGGGGGAATGGAAAAGAGACCAGGAATGGATCCGAATGGAAATTAGGTGTGTGAGAAAGGTGTTATTACAGAGCAGTGGAGGACAGATGGATCACCTAGTAAGTAGGCTTGGGATGGCATGGTGGCCATCCTGGAAAAGGAAATTGGATCCCTCCTGCATCCTAACGCCAAAACAAATCCCAAATGGTTAAGAAATCTAAACATAAAAAGAAAACTTAAAAATACTGAAAGAAAACATGAGTTTTTTTAAAAAACAATAATATTACCAGAGTGGGGAAGCCTTTTCTAAATATAACCCTAAACCCAAAGCCATAAAACAAAAGACAGAAATATTCAACTACATTAAAAGAAAACATTTATGCATTGCCAAAACTGCAATAAATCAAACCAAAGACACGTATCACAGGCAAAAGATATTTCCCTTAATGTGTGAGGAGCTCCTACCAACACTAAGAAAATATCCAATATATCAACAGAAAAGTGGAACAAAGGCCAGTCTACCCAAGGCCAGCCGCCCACTCAGATTGGTTAAAGCCCACACTGGTCTTTAGATATTTTGAATATCTCCCATGTGCACAGGACAGAAATGGAACCAGAGAAAGAAATTCGAGATGGATTGTAAACAGGAAGATTCAGAACGCCCTTTATAATAAGAGAACTGTGAATTTAAACCACAGGAAAACACCACTCTTAACCCATCCGATTGGCAAAGACCAAAATGTTTGCCAGCCCATTGTGCTGGTGTATCCTTGAGGCCAAGGCTTGGGTCCTGTTCTCTGTATCCCCAGGGGCGCCTTGGCCTGTGGTTAGAACACAGAGTAGGTGCTCAATAAATGTTTGTTGAGTTTTTCCCCAGGAGGCTACAACCCCCTTGAGGGAAGAGATGACCTCAGTAAGGTAGACGGTGCAAATGTCATGGATGAAGGACTCCGAAGTATGAGATAGCAAAAATAAAGGTTCCAGGAAGTGTGCTGGGACATAGTAGGTCTTCAGTTAATGTGGAATCAGAAGGGGGGAGTTAGGGAAGGAAGAGATGGTTTATTCATTCAACAAATATTTATTGAACCTATGCTATATGTAGGGACCCTTCTGGGTGCCGGGGATGTGGGAACTACTTATTTGAGTAAAAGTTAACTCATTGGAGAAGGCACTCACTTCACAAAAGCATTCTTTGACTTGTAAGGTGAAGCACAGTAGGTGCCCTTGAAATAGCTAGCTGCCTTCCCCAGTGCCTTCAGAAGGTGTTTCCATGTATTGAGATGTCATTCCCACAACTCTCTGTGAAGGTACTCTGTGTGTCCGCCTGCTGGCACACTGCTATTTGGGAGGGTGGGTGACTGGCCAGCCTGTGTCCACCTGGCTGTTGGCAAGGGTGGAACCTTCCCTAAATTGCCTGCTCCCTGCCCTCTGAGTTCCCCATTAGAAGGTGCCTGGGAAGGCAGCAGGCCGCGCGGGACTGTGGCTCTGTCTGGGCAGCTGTCCCTGGCTCCTCACGGTGACGCGGAGAGGAACTGTTTTTCAGAGACTGGTGTCATCATTCCCCTCCCATGAAGCCTGCGGGTCTACACGCTGTGTCCCCCTTGCCTCGATTATGCAGAGCAAGAGCTGCTATCGCATGGTTGGGCCTGTAGGTCTCTCCAGAATTAGATACCAAGTCCAACAATATAGAAGGCAGGGGTCAAAGTGGGAAGAATCCACATTTCTTTTGGTTTCCATGGGAAAATAAGTGTCTCTGGGTATGCCCTGAGGTTTCGGAGGGCTTTGCAAAGGGGAGGGAATCTCTTATTTTTTCCCATGTAGCCGGCTCGATCACTGTGACGACTTTCTGGATCATTGCGCCCAAGGGTGGGCCAGAGTGGAATCCAGGTGTGGTGGCTGACACTGGACATGTTTCTGCTGCAGACATCCCTGGGCTGAGCCTCAGTGAGTAGCCCCTGGAGCTGCTCTGGGGGAGTGGGGAGGACTGTGCTGTTCCTCCCAGGCTGGACTCTGGTTTCTGCACCTTTCCTGGCAGCTGCCAAAGCTTCCTGTTGTTGGGCCCAGAATGTACACCCAGCAGGACCTCAAGGTCCTGGGAGGAAAAGAAAACCCCACACTGGCCCTCAGGCTGGTTGCACACGTATTCCTGGTGTAGTCTGGGTCTGGTCTGCTGTCATCCATTGCAGCTTAGAAGATTCCAGGGGGTACATGTCACGTCAACAAGTAGTGATGCCGTACCTACTGTATTGCCAGGGCCGCGTGTGTGAGTGTGTGTATGTGTGTGTATGTGTGTGTGAGAGAGTGACAGAGAGTAAGAGAGAGATTGTGAGCGAGTGTTCCCAGCAACAAGGAATAGCTGGAAGATGACGTCACCACCGTCCTTTTGGCTGCCTGGCACATAGTAGGTCCTCAGTTAACATGCTATCTGCATAACGACTCAATTCAAACTGACAAGTAGAGAAAAGCAGATTCACTGGCTCAAGGAACTGAGAAGTAAGGCTGGCTTCAAGCATGCTCCTCCTCCAAGACATGGCCCATGCCCCAGGGTTGTCTGCAGAAACCCCATCACCACGTGTGCAGCGGCAGAGGTGTCTCAGCACCTCTGGGCTTCCACCCTCCTGACTCAGCCTCACCAGGAGAAAGAGCAGCCTCTTTTGTTTTTGTTTTTTGCGGTACGCAGCCCTCTCACTGTTGTGGCCTCTCCCGTTGCAGAGCACAGGCTCCGGACGCGCAGGCTCAGCGGCCATGGCTCGCGGGCCCAGCCGCTCCGCGGCATGTGGGATCTTCCCGGACCGGGGCATGAACCCGTGTCCCCTGCATCGGCAGGCGGACTCTCAACCACTGCGCCACCAGGGAAGCCCTAGAGCAGCCTCTTTTGAATTATCAGGACACCAGTCCTAAGGTTGAGTTCTAGTGGAGCAGCCATGACCAAGGCTCACCCCGAAGGCGCCACTGTGGCCTGGGGGAGACAGGTGTGCCTATTAGGCAGGCCCCTGGTTGGGGAGTCAGGGGCAGCTCCATACAGAGCCCTGGGACTGAGCACTGGAGTTGGGTTCCCCAGGATGGTGACCAGGAACATGGACGCGTCTTCTTTAGCAGGAGGGAATTATATGCAGGTACACATGAGGGAGTGAAATAGTTTAATCAGATGCCAGATTGATAGCTACCGATGATCAGATCCATTCATTCTGCTTTTGATAGCTTCTAGTCATCTCATCCCAGAATTTTAGGGAGGCAGGTTCCTCAAATATCATGTAGCTCAGAGGTTCCCAACCTTATTCTCAAGCCCTTATACTCAAACACAGCCAGTGTATAAAGCAGATGGATGCAGAGTGCTCTGCTGAAGGGTTTGGGGGATTCTGAGCTCTGCCTACTGGCCTACCATCCCCCCGTCCTGTCCCCTTCAACCTCCTAGAAGTCCCAGGGCAGCTCTTCACAAGCCCCAGGCAGTCTGAAAGCACTGCTTGGGCCGAGCTCTTTAATGAGGGGGGACTTCTCCAGGGTCACATGAGGAGGCGGTGGCAGAGCCAGTGGCCCCAGGGGGTATGTGATAGTTCCTAGGAGGCAGCACAGCCCCTCGGTGGCTGCTGGTCACACACATGTTCTCTGATGGGTGCCCCTTTATGCAGGCCCTGGCTGTCCGTGAGGCCACCCCATACTAAGCTGAGGTCTCCAGACCCACAAACCTTACTCCATTTGGACTGGGTATTTTCTTTGCTTCGTGTGGAGTGACCTTGGCCCTTGAACTGTTACAAACTTGGTGGAAGTTGTGCCCCCTCTTTGGGGGTCCCACAGAAGCCTGCCCACCCTCTCCCCCGCAGACCTCTACCTCTTGGTCCTGTGGGAGCGGAGCTCTGGGAGAGAGGTGTGTCACGCCCTCGTGGCATCCACTGGCTGCCGGGCCTCCCGGGACATCGTGCGCAGGCCTTGGGCCAGGCTGGAGCGGCCAGGCGGCCATCGGGTCAGTTAGACAGTGTGGAGAGGCGGCCGTGAAATCAGTCTGCTGTGCTGTATACCTCTGCAGCTTCATTCTGGGACACCCAGTGTTACCAAAAGTCACATCTTTCACCAGCGTTGGGGGAAGGAGGGTGCAGCCGAAGTATTCCAGAGTCACAGTAACAAGATTTTTTCTATATTCTGTAGGTATTTCAATAATAAGTTTTTTTCTCCAATGTGTACATGTACGGTTCCAAAATCTCAGTGTTATTGAGCAAACTCAGGGCCAGTTATGTGGAGCTTTTGTCAAGAGTCACAGTTTTCCTTTCGCATCAAGAGCTACAATTTCATCAGCCCAGCACTCCTTGCTCCTTATCACTTTTATCACCGATGGTCAGGATACACAAAGACCGAAGCCCCTGGGAGAGGCCCTGGTGCTTTTCTCCTGGAAGTGCTGGTGCTAATTCCAGATCCCGCTGGGCATAAAGATCTGAAAATTGTGTTCCCCGCATCATCAACTCGGTTTCCTCCAATTTGAGGTTTGAAAAGCTTTGAGAAGTGCCTGTAGGTGAAGATGGGAATAGCCTCCAGCTGAATCCTGACCTGGTTTTGGGGTAAAAGAGACAACTAGAGGGGAATTGTTCTACAATAGTCCTTTATTGTAGCTGGAAACTATTGATGACCTAGTCCCACCTCCCTTAGTCTACGACCCCAGGCACCCAAAAGAACAAAAGCAAACTACTGGTCAGAGGAAAAATATGTTCCTTAGAACTTTAGCAGCCCTGGTATGTATTCATTCATTCATAGAGTAATTTTTTTTAAGCACCTACTATGAGCCAGGAACTTGTCTAGACACGGGGCATAGTGAGTGAAACAGACAACCGTTCCTGCTCATCTGGAGCTTACATTTTATGATACCTAGCACTCACTGACTTTGGCCAGGAGATTGTTTTAAACTGACCTGTTTGTAGTTACTTTGTTCTACAGAATCGGTTGGTGTCCTCTGTGGTGTCACTACGGTGTGAGCAGTGTGAGAGGGGAGGACAAGTAGCTGGTTCACTGGCAAACAGTTAGTGTGCTCAGAGGCTGTGTCAGCAAAGCAGAATGAGGAGGCGATTGCTCTGTCCCATGCGTTGCTGGAAAGACCACGATTGGAGAGGGGTTCAGGGGAAGAGGAAGAAGGGGAAGCCTCAAAGTCATGCTTCCAAGTTGGGAAGTTAGGATTCTTGGGGGCCAGTGTCAGAAAACCAAACCCTAATTTGCTTAAACCAAGTAGGGGGATTTATTGGCTCTTATAAATAGACATTCCAGATGCAGGACTAGCTTCAGGTACGGCTGAATCCAGGAACCCTGGCGAAAGCCTTAGGACCTAGTCTTCTTGCACCTTCTGGCTCTGATGAGTGCTGTGTTGGCTTTTGGCTCAGACCAAGTGAAGTGCTCTGAATGGCAGACCCAGAGATGTTCTCCAGAGGAAATCAGGGTGTTGCCAGCAGAAGACGGGGGACGGGATGCTGTCAGGCAGAAACAGCCCAAAGAGAAAAGGAGCTTGGGCCGTTTAATCCCAGGCAGCAAAGATCCCAGAGTAGGTGACCTGACCTCAGGGATGGGGAAGAGCTTGGCCAGTCCCACCAGTTCAGCTGGTGTCTGTTCCTGTGATGGTGACCAGTGGTTATTTTTACTGTCACCTCTGGGTAAGATGTGTTAATGGAGAGGGATGCCCAGTGGAAGCTCTGGTCAAAGCTGTGCGCCATAGCAGTGGGGGATGAGACACCCCAATCCTTCTCTCCGTCAGTCTTGGTACTCCAAGGGACAGAGCCAGGACCAATGCTAGAAGCCACTGGGACGCCCATTCTGGCCATATGTAACGAGCAACTTCCTGGTGGCAAGAGGCTTTAGAAGCCTGGAGATGAACACGTCAGATGACGGCAGGTGAGTGGGATTGGGGGAGGGGGGCGGGATCAAGGGGCTGGCACTGGTCTGTTTTTCAGGTTCCTCCAAACCCCAAGATCCTACGACTGGCATCCCTAAAGCGATACCCTAATACAGAAAAATAAAGAACATTCCCAAACAAAATGAGAAACCAGCCAGATTTATCTGCTGCTGGCTTGGGTGTGCGGTTCAAGGAGTGCAACCAGCAGGGGACCAGCCTTTGTCTCCTCGGGCTCGTACCCCAACCCTGGCCTCACCTGGCCGTGTAGCTGGCATGGCAGGGACTGGGAGAAACCGCTTCGGTTCTGCGGCGAAGGCTTGGGGGATGTAGGGACTTCGGAACAGGAAAAGAGCAAGGAAATCTGAAGTTTAACTCTGGCACTGGTCTAAAATAAAGCCAAACTATTGGTTGAGCGTTTTGGCAGTGTTTTTAAGCACTGTGTGTGCCAGCTCAGGGAAGAACTGTACAGGGGATTATAAAATGCTTCATTTTGTGTTAAACAGTTTTATTTTGGAGTTGACTGGTTAGAATTTGGCTGCCTTTGGAAATGACATCATTGCTCTGCGGGGGCATCTGGGAAGACTGAGGCTGTGAGGCAGCTGTGCAGGTGGGGGATGGCGGCTGGCTGTGGGGAGCACGTGCACCCTGGCCACCACCCCCTGCCCCCGCCCTTGGGTGCTGGAAGTCTTGGCCTCGCCAAGTGGTTGGCTGTGTGTGTCAGCATTGTTGAGTGCCAGGGGGTGATGAGGTCAGGTCTGCTGGGGCCAGTCTGACCCCTTTGAGAGCAGGTAGGGCCAAGTGGGGAGGAGGTAGCAGGACGGAGGCTGAGGGGCAGGCTGTGGGGGGCCTGGGGAGGAGAGGTGGTTGGCTTGTGCCTGTGGCCTCCCAGCCTCTTCCTGGCCTCTGTCCCTGGGGCAGCTGTAACGTGTGCTCCTCTCCTGCTACACGTGGAATGAATCCATCCCACTGACCTGGTCCTGCCTCTCCCAGCCATCCTCATTTCAGCTCTCATTTTATACCTGCCGCTGGTTTTCCCTTTTTGCATCCCACTCGGTTCCCCCCCCCGCCAACCTTGAGCCTTGAACGGGCCATGCCTTTTCCCACCACAGGGCCTTTGCACCACTCTCCCTTCTACCTGGAGGTTCTTTCCCTTCCTTTTGGGTCTCAGCTCCAACGTCACCTACCCAGAGTGACCCTCTTTGACACCCGCCCCCAGCTAAAGTTGCTCTCCTTCACTCTAGTAAATCACCCCATTTGATTTTCTTCAAGGCAGTTCTTGTTATTTGGGATTTTCTTCTTGATTTGCTTTGGGATTAGTGTCTTTGCTGCTAGAAGGTGACCCCCTTGAGAGCAGCCACCTGCTCTACCGTTTTCATGCTTGTATCTGTCTCTGGCCTGGCACAGGGCCTGGCACATAGTAGGTGCTCAGGAAATATTTGTTGAATTTGATTTGCTGGAATTGGCCCTGGTGGTGCCAGGTTGTTCCATTTGTCACTCTCTTGGGTGGCCGAGGACCAGGAAGTCTTGAGGGCAGTCTCCTCTGGTCTGGAGAGAAGCTTCCTCCCTTTCAAATACCTCCAGGATACACCTCCCTTCCCTCTCCCTTCCTGCCCCAGAAACTGTTCTTCCCACCTGCTTCCTGGGACCCTAGAACAAGCCAGAGGGTGGCTTCTGCTCTTCCAGAGGAAAGGAACATCTTGTATTTTGGACCTTCAGTTTGTTGTTAAGTCCCTAGTACGTGCCAGGCCCTGGCTAGGTGTCAGGGGTATAGCAGATTCCCGCCCTCAGGAAGCTTTTGTTCTGCAGGAGAGGCAGCTAACGACGAAGTAAGTAGATAAATGCATAATGACAGCCTGGGATGCACACGGGAGTGGATAAGTACAGTTGGGTTCCTGCCCTGGGAGCGAGCCCACTGTCTCCGAGGGGAAAGAGCAGGTGTGCAGAGCATGGGAAAGTCCTAAGGCTCCTGGGGTGGGATTTGAGGAACCCTAACGGAGTGGCAAATAGGAGGCCTGGAGGGGGGTTTTAGAAGGGTTCGTGTCTTGTGGGGTCGTGCCCCCGTGGAAGGAGTGACAGAGTTGCAGGGAGAAGGGCAGTGGCCACTGACACTGGTGCAGCCAGGTCGCAGAGGGTAGGGGCTGGGGACCCCGGCACGGGGGAGTGAGGAATGAAAAAGGCTTTGCACTCTAACTGCCTTCACCGTGGGCTGCTGGTCTCATCCCTGATTTTGAAAATCTCTCATTGCTCTCACTGATGCCATATTTTACACTGCTCCCTCTGACGTCTTTTTATCACTGTCTTAACAAACACCTTGTCAACATATTTACTTAAAAATTGTTTAAAGTATACCCTCTGAGTCAGGGTCCCCACAGAAAACAGATGGCACGCTCAAACAGGGTGACTGAAAGGGCTGTTATGGAGCTGGGCAGGGCCAAGGGAAGCCAGCTGGGATCGGGAACACTGGGGACATCCCAGGGACCTCAGAGAACCTAAGGGGGAGAGGGGAGGAGCGCTTGCCGGGACCTGGAGAGAGCAGCTGGCGGACAGGGCTGCCCTGCAGGAGAGCGCCCATGACCTGTGAACTCACCAGGGGAATAAATGCCCCAGCTCTGCCCCTCCCAGCCTCCAGTCATCAGCTGAACCCAGCAGGAGGCAGAGGAGGCTGTTGGGCATCCTCCCTGGGCACAGGGCGGGCAGAGGAGGTGGAGGGTGGGTCTGGAGGGGCCAGTGACCCGCACCCTGTGCATCCCCCCTGCTCCAGGGGCTGGCTTACATGCTTCTGGGCAGCCGTATTTTGGAGACTGCCCCCCAGTTTGTAAAAGGGGAAGTTTCCTGTGTGGATTTGTTCTGGGGATTTCAAGCCACACGTTTGTCTTGGAGCCTGGGGCCTTGGCTGTGGGGTTCGGCTTTTGGTTTTCCCTTTTTGCAGGATGTGGTGCCTAGTCAGTGATGTGGTCTTGCCCTGTAATGCTATAGATTGTGGGAACAGAGGAGCAAATTTGTCAGACACAAGGCTGGGCTCTTGGTGGGTGTAGCTGTTCCCGTCACGTCCTGCGCTGCCCAAACTTTATTTGCATAGATGGAGAATTGAATAGGTTATCGTTCCGATTGACGCCATTTACTGCTTAAGTATTGGGGAAATTGACAAGGAGGGCGCTCTGTGGCCGTCACCACCCTCGACAGTGTCATTCCATTTACGGCTTCACTGGGGACAGTGGCAGGGGAGAAGTCAAGGAAAGCAGGAAGGTCAACGATGCTTCTGAGGAGCCTCTTTGTTCATTATGTATTTATATCGCACGTGGTTTCCATCCGCCGGCTGCTCCGCTTCCGGGACCCCAGAGGATAAGGCGAGGAAACCTAGGCTCTGAGCACCAAAGCTATTTTTATTTGTGCGCAGGGCAAGGTGATGCGGCTGCTGCAGGCCGAGGTTCAGTTCTCCCTGACACACAGAATTGGATATTAAGGCGGAATTAGAAGCTTGAGTCCGAGGCCATCCCTTGTGAGTGATGCATTCAGGATGGCATTATGACTTTCCAAACTGCTTTTGCAGAGAGCAACCAGGGTAGATGAAGGAGCCATTCTGGGGGACAGCTCCAGGCCCCCAAGTAGCCCTGATGTTAGTCTGTGAGTAGATGGTGAATTGTCCGTTTCCCCGAATCCAGTCCTCTTCCTGTTGTTTCTTTTTTCCATGACACTTTCCCCACTGGACATTCAAAAGCACTTCCTTCTCTCCACAAAGCTTTGCAGCATCCCCCTGGCTCGTCCACCCGAGCCCCACCCTGACTTATCACTGTGGAAAGTCCCTGTGTCTCCGATGACTCACGCATGGGTCTAGTACTGTTAGCATTGCTTCACCTTTAAGTGACGGGGGGATGAGGCTTTCTGTCACTCTCTATTTAGAAAAAAATTTAGACACTATTAAATATCACTAACACATAAGTGTATTCTATTTGTAGAAATTTCAAAGATACAGATAAGGCTAGATCTTCTTTCTGTTCCCTGCCCCACCCCAAGGTTAATCGCGGTCACCGTTCTGGCTTGCATGCTTCCAGACCTTCTACTACAGATTTACATAATACCGTGTTTCGGGGATTCTGAGACACACTTGAACCTCTCTGAAATTGAGATGAATCTTAAAATTAATGGCTTGTCATGGTTTAATTGACAGTGTTTTTTGTTTTGCTTTTTTGGTAGTACATAAAATAGTGGTGCATTTTACGATCTATGTATGGTTCCTTAGATTCGATGAAATATGGTCTATGTGTATCCATAGAAACAATGTTGTATTGATTTTTGATTAAAAAAATAAATACCGTATTGGATCTATCATCCTGCAACTTGCTTTTTTTTTCCCACGTAGTATTATGCTTTGGAGGGTTTTCCATGCTGGTGTATAGATCTCCTTTATTCTTTTTTTAAATAAATTTATTTATTTTTATTTATTTATTTTTGGTTGTGTTGGGTCTTCGTTTCTGTGTGAGGGCTTTCTCTAGTTGCGGCGAGCGGGGGCCACTCTTCATCGCGGTGCGCAGGCCTCTCACTGTCGCGGCCTCTCTTGTTGCAGAGCACAGGCTCCAGACGCTCAGGCTCAGTAGGTGTGGCTCACGGGCCCAGTTGCTCTGCGGCATGTGGGATCTTCCCAGACCAGGGCTCGAACCCGTGTCCCCTTCATTGGCAGGCAGGTTCTCAACCACTGCACCACCAGGGAAGCCCTGTCCTTTATTCTTTATTGATGCTGTGTGGCATTGCATAGCATGGATATACCATGGTTGTTTCCAATTTAGGATGGGCATTTAGGTTGTTGCCAACTGTTTGCTGTACTAAACATTCTTATATACATCTCCCTATAGGAGCACTTTTTCCATTGTTGGTAGAGAGAAGGGGGGGCATTGTTGGGCCCAAACTTTATTCCATTCCATTCCATGCCATTCCCTTCTGTCCCATTCTGTCCCATCCCATCCCATCCCATTTCATCCCATTCCCATGCCGTCCCAGCCCCTCTCATTCCATTCACAACCATTACCCCAGTACTTACTTGGTATCAAGTAATATGCCCAATCAGTTTTGGGGCTTGAGGTGTCTACAAAAGGGAGTCTGATTCCTGCCTCCCCAGAAGCTTAGAGTCCAGCTGGGAGGGTAGGCATGAAATTAGACTTGGATCAAAACTCCAAAGCACCCCAGTTACCTCTAGGGGTAGGGGCACAGGTGTTGGTGTGGTTCTGAGGAAGACATTTCAGCTCTCATTTTATACTCATTCTGGGGTCCTCTCAGGCTGGCAGGCCCCTCAGGAATAACAAAAAGAATGCCTTTGTACTGACATGTGTCACCCCTTGTCCTACCTGGGGCATATATGGGAATCTCTCCTAAGTGGGTTTCTTAAGGCTGACATGTGTTTGAAGTGTCACAGGGGTTTCCTCTCTTGTTTTCCCACCTTTCAGCTGAGTAGGGAGAAAAGAGCCCCCCACCTGTCCTTTGGCACCTGGTCTGCTCTCCATGAAGATGCTATGTCTTCTCTCACCAAGGATGCAAGAAACATGGGTCAGGGGATTGGAGGTGTTGGAGGTAGATAGAGTCTCTCTGCCAACTGCCGCCTGGGGATATTTAAACAGAAAGTGCTCGAAGGTTGTCCTGGAATGGCCTCAGGCGTGCTTTTCAAACTTTTAAGTGCATATAGATCACTTGGGATCTTGCGAAAATGTAGGTTATAATTTAGCAGGTCTGGGAGGGGCCAAGATTCTGCGTTTGTTACAAGCTCCCAGGGGATGGAAATGCTGTGGTCTGGGGACCATACTTTGAGTGGCAAGGACTTTAGGACTGCTAAGCAAACTCTGGAGGCAGGGAGGATGTGGGGAGTGGGGCAGGAGGGTTTTCATGGGCGCTGGGGCTTTCTAGGGGCCAAAGCTGGGCACATCTGGCAGATCTTACTTCTTGGGGCCATAGGTTATCTTACTTTTCATTTTTGGCACCCTGCTCTCCAGGAATTGTATGCAAGTGAAGGCAGGGTTTGTTGGTTTGTTTACAGCTGGTAGATTTGCACGAGAATTTCCAACCTCAGGGAGGCATTTAGAATAGGGTAATTCTTCATTCTGGGGGACTGTCCCTTGCTTTGCAGGACATTCAGCTCCCCTGGCCTTGCCCACTAGATGCCAGTAGCAACCTCCCTGATTCTTGTAGCATCTGAAGGCCAGGCAGTGCTGCACCTAGTTGAGCCACTGAGCTGGACTCGGCTCTTGTTGTGGGCAGGGACCATGGCCTGGTCTCCGTGTCCCCGGTGGCTGGCACTGTGCCTGACCAGTGTGCCTAATCAGTGTGTGTTTCATGAAGGAGGGAGCCTCCTGGACACAAGTTATAATCGTCCCTCCCTGCTTCAGGGAGAGAAAGCCCAGTGATGTGCCTCTGCTGCATCGGGCAGGGGGCACCTGCTGAGGACAGCACCGTCCTGACCTCGCGGGAGAGCGTGGGGAGACGGGACCCAGCATTCTGAGGTTCATGTCTGTTTCCTCAGCTTTCTCCCAACGCTCTGAGGCTCCGCTGGATGGAGTGCATGGAACAGCAACTGAGCATTAAAAAAACATCTTTTTTATTGAAGTATAGTTGATTTACAATGTTGTGTTAGTTTCAGGTATACAGCAGAGTGATTCAGTTATATGTATATATATATATATATATATATTCTTTTTCAGATTCTTTGCCATTGTAAGTTATTACAAGGTATTGAATATAGTTCCCTGTGCTATACAGTAGGTCCTTGTTAGTTATCTATTTTGTGTATAGTAGTGTGTATATGTTGATCCCAAACTCCTAATTTATCCCTCTCCTCCTTTCCCCTTTGGTAACCATAAATTTGTTTTCTATGTCTGCGAGTCTGTGTCTGTTTTGTAAATAAGTTCATTTGTATCAGTTTTTTAGATTCCACATGTAAGTAATATCACGTGATATTTGTCTTTCTCTGTTTGACTTACTTCACTTAGTATGATATGTTGCTGCAAATAGCGAGCATTTGGGATTTTGATGTGTCTTTTTTCTGGGCTGAGTTGCTGGAAGATAAGTCCTGTCTTGTTTATCTTTATGTCCTCAGGGCCTGGCACATAGTAGGCATCTTGTAAACGTTTGCTGGAAGAACTATATGAATTCATGAAGGGAATCAGCTCATCCCAGGAGCTCACTGATGACTCCTTTTGGTTTTGACAATTGGGTTCATAATGGGATCCGTCATCCGATTCATTCATGCAGTTATTAGTCTATTTATTCCTTCAACAGCTATTTCTTGAGCACCTGCTATGTTCTGGGCACTGTGCTAAGGCAGGGGCACCCTCCTGAGCAGGGTGGGCATTATTCCCTTGATGGAGCTGATGGTGTGCTGGGGAGCAGCGTTGTGAGAATCATAAAGCCAATGGGAAAATCACAGCTGTGGCAAGTGCTTCTAGGGTGGTGCTGTGAAACAGCTGAGAGGGGCCTCTGCATCTTGTCTTCGTGGTGGTGCTAGAAGCAGTGGGATGTCAGGGAGGGCTTCTGGGAGGGAGTGACGTTGCAGCTGAGATCTGAACTGTGTTTCATCCAAGTTAAGTCCTTAAGGTATCGGTAGGGCGGGGCCACTCCCACATGAGAAAAAAGTTTTTTTGCAAGAATTTGATTTGGGATATTTTTTAAAAAGCATTAGAAGATGCACAAATAAATAAATGCATCAATAAAAAATTTTTTTTCAAGCTTTCTTTACACTTTATAATTTAGTGTTTTTCTTTCCCTTTTGAATTGAATTTTGTGAATGTGGAGCCTACACTTTTCCATATGTGGGGCCTCTAAAAGTATTGGCCCTGGATCTGGGATGAGTAAGCGATACGTGGGTGAAGGCTTACAGAGAAGAGTGATACAAACAGAGAGAAAAGCATATGCAAAGGCCCTGGGGAAGCAGAGGTGATACAGCACGTTGGAAGATCAGCAAGGAGGCCAGGGTGGTAGGTACCCGGCGAATGGTGAGGTGAGGGCGTGGGATCAGGCTGAGAGGTCTTTTGAGGCCAGATCGCACAGGGCCTTGGATGGCATGGGAAGGAGTGGGGATTTTATCCTAAGACTTGTGAGAAGCCATTTGAAGGGATGAGCCAAGGGGTGGCGTGATCAGATATTTGTTTATAATAGATCGCCGAGGCTGCTTTGTGGAAAACGGACTCATCTGTGGGTCAGTCTGGGTTTTGATGATGAGTTTTCATTTTGGGGCTGGCAGTCATGTGGCCTGGGCCACCTGGGCTGTGAGGCTGAAGGTACCATTGCCTCGTTGGTGCCAGGCCATAACCCCACTCTCTCTGCATGTCGGGACTCCCTCTTCCCTTCTGGGTCAGGCAGACCTGGCCCTCAGAAGCCAGATGGAGTCTAAAGACCTTCGGGGGATGTTCAGATTTCTAAGTCACTGTAAACCTCCCTGAACTGACCTGTTTTTCTTCCATCTTGCTCTTGTATTTTTTATGAATGGATGCTAACAAATGTGGCAGGGTGATTTGTTTCAATTTCCTTCTGATACCTGGACTCTGTGTTCAGTGGCAGCTGTCCCTCTGGCAGCTGGAAGTCCGTCTCCAGGAAGTGGGGCTCTGGGTCCCATCACACCTGCTCTGTCAGGAACATCGGGGCAGCTGAGACAAGGAGCCCCTTTAGAACGTGGGACGGGAGGCTCAGTGCCTGTTGGAAGGGACGAGACTGGTTCCAGTGTCTGCTTGGCCAGACATTGTGGCAGTGACCGGCTTGGAGGTGAGAACTTGAAGGCTTCGCCTCATTTGGGACTGCAGCCCTGCCCATCTTGTTTGATGGAAACCAGTTCTTCAAAGGCAAACTGTAGCCTCATGTTTGGTGGGGCTTGGTGATGGGTCAGAGCTCTGAGAGACGTCAGCCTCCAACGCCCATGAGACTAAAATTCACCTCTTTACTTGAGTGGCCGTTTGTGGTCAGGGTCTGTCCCTATTTTCTAGCCTGTCTCCCAATGCTCCACCTTGCCGTTGTCCTTGAAGCCTGTTGTGTCCTCGCCCAGGCCATTCTCTGCCTGGAATGCCACCCCCCACTCTGCTTCCTTGGCAAAGCCAGACCTGTCCTTCCGGCCTCCCCGGAAGCCTTCCCTGACCTCTGAGCAGATGCTGTCTGGCTCCTCCTCTGGGGCTCCCAGGAGCACTTGGCCTACTCCCTTGTTTTCAAAATACATTTTTCTTATTTCATGCTTGTTAGACAAATTTGTTGTAGAAGATCTATTAAATAAAGACAAGCCAAAAGAAGAAAATAAAATCCAGCCATAATCCAGAGATCCAGCGCAATCACTTTGGCATTCATCCTTCCCGATTCTTGTTCTGCAGCCTGCTTCCCACCCTCCGCCCCACTCACTTACCTACAGATTGTAAACAGTTTATCATACTGCTAAATGTCATCCTGAAGCGTCCCTGAATTGGCTTGATAGTGTTCCACTGCATGGTTGTACCCAGGTGTGTGTAGCTAAGCTGGACACACCCATCCCACACATCCGCCTTGGGAGGGCAGGGACCCACCTTGACTTTCCATCTTTGTTCTCCCAGGGCCTGACTTTGATTGGAGGGCTCATAGGAAGCGTTCCTTGCATGAATGTATCCGCATTCTCATCTCTTTCCTGACATAACCAGAGCTAAGCCTGTACCTGAGGCCATTTTCTTCTTCTATTCCAAATACCCTCCCACCCTCTCCCAGAAAGGAGACTTCACAACCCAGTCAGCTATTGTCTGACCTTTAAAAGGCAAGTCTGAAGGCTCAGGCAACAAAGAGGCTAGAGAGATTGGGTGGGAGAGGCTGGATAGGAAGGTCACCCAGAGGTCAGTAGTGTTGGTACCCACCCGTAAGTGGCTTGCAGGCCAGGAGGGAGCTGGAAGGTTCTAGGTGGTCAAGGGACTGCTGCAGGTGGTGAGCAAGAGGGACTCCAAGGTGGGGTGGACGTCCCTGCAAGCTGGCTCCCAGCTCCGGCAGCCATGTTTGAAGGCCCCCAGGGCAGCCGAGGCCTTTGGTTCCTGGTGCGTGTGCTCTGAGGAGTTTTGCCCTGTGATGAGGCACAAACCTTCATACTCCCTCAGGCCTGTTGGAACCCAGGAACAAAAGCCTTGATCTATTCATGCAGGGATTAAACAATTGTTTATTGCACACCTCTCACACATCAGGCTCTACGCTCATGGAGACCACAGTTTAGGGGGTGTGGGTGTAGGGTGACCAACCGTCCTGGTTTGCCAGGGACTGAGGGGCTTCCTGGCATGTAGGATTTTCAGTGCTAAGATTGGGAAAGTCCCAAACTGGGACAAGCTGGTCACTGTAGTCAGACGTAAATGTAGATCCTATCATCCAGGGTCAGGACTGGGGGATTCAGGGGTGGTGCGGGGGGTGGGGCGCTCCCGGAGGGATCTGGAGTTACAGGCCTGGCATGCTTAGTGGGAGCCTGACGTGGAGATGTGATGTCCAGAAGGGTGAGGTCCTGGAAGGGGCTTCTAGCAAAGATTCCTCTCCCGGCTTCTCAGTTCTTCAGGCCACTCCTCCACTCAGGTGGTCCCCCTCTTGGCACCTTGTAGCCCGGTGTCAGGTCAGAGGCAGCTCTCCGGACTGTGGATCCTCGGGGCCTGGGTTAAGTCACGTCTATAAATCAGCCTCCAGGACCCAGTCTCCTCTTTGAGGAAGAGGGTTCCCCGAAGTCAGCTCTGAAGGGGAACCTTGTTCTTCCTGCCTTGGGACTGAACAAAAGGAGTGTACCTACGGGGTCGACCCTGATAGCCTCATCCACGGCCTGGGCTTATCATCCATCCATCTCTTCACTCACTTCTTCACTCAACATGTGGTTCCTGATTATCCGTTATGTCCTGCCTGATGCAGTGAGCCCAGGGCCAGGCACATAGGAGCTGGTAGGTACGCAGCCCTGCTGGCCCATCGGGGTCAGGCAGCTTTGGAGCCAGCCTGCTCCAGAAGCTTTAAGATTTCTCACTGGGGCTGCTGGTGGGAAGGACTGCGCTAAGTCAGCAGAGCCTTATCCAGCCCCCGCTGGCCTCCCCCAGGGCTGACACCTGGGGCTGAGGCTCCCCTGCCAGGCATGTCTCTGGAGCCTTTGTCCCCAGAAGTCTGTGAAGGTGCTCCAGAGAATGGAATCTTGCACCCTTCTCTTGGAAAAGCCATTTGTCCATTGAAATGCAATTTACTTTGGAAAAGAGGAAAAAAGACTAGAAGGGCCACCAGGGTGAGAAGGTGTTTGTGGGACCTACAAGCCAACTTGGAGGGTCCGTTTCCAGCTTGCAGGTGAAGTCCCGGGAAGAAGCAGGGCTGGGTTGGATACATGGTCACCGCTCCCCGTGACTCTCCTCACCCCTGATTCTAAATGCTGCCGTGGCCTCCCCTGTTATGAAATATGGATGGTACCGGTTCCAGCAGCCCAGAAATGATTTTTATTCCTTAACGTGCTTTAAAAAAAATTCAATAAAGGAAAACCCCAAGCTGACAATGTCATAGATAGTATGGTTCAGGTTCAAAGAGAATACAGTTTTTTAAAAAGCTACGAAATTTCTAGAAGAGAATTCTTTGTGTGTTCCAGCGGCCGTGGCCATGGCGTGCTGAAGCAGGCCGCCTCTCATCCTGGTGTGCGTGTGGGGAGGTCCTAAAGGCAAAAGCAGAGCCGTGGCGGGAGGAAAAGGCCCAGCCTTTTGGAATGTGCGTGCATGTGTGTTGGCGTGTGTGTTCCTATCAACACGTGTACACATTTATCAAATTACATCTGCTTTTACCTTTAAAATTTTATGAACATGGGCATATGGCGCATTATCCTGCCATGGAGTGTGTGTGTGTGTGCGTGTGTGTGTGTGTGTGCGCGCGCGTGTGCACAGGCAGGCCTGCTCGGCACTCACTCCTCGAGTGGCTGAGAAACTCTTCTGCAGAGGAGAGCCCTGGAGCGCGTGGGGCTGTGGGTGAGCGGACCTCCCCAGGGCCCCAGCCTGGCCCTTGGCCCACCAGGCCATGAATACATTTCCATCCCCGGCCCCCATCACCTAGGCAGCTAATTCCTCTGAGCCCTTCTGCCTTATTAAAGTCACAGATCACTTTCCCGAGCTTAACGCTGTCAGGACCAGCGCGCCCCAGTTCAAACCCCCTTCCCCGCCGCCGCCTCTCCGCCTCCGCGCAGCCGCTCCTGGAGGGCTGGGGCCTGAGGTGCGGGTCCGCCAGACCCCCACCCCTGCCCTGCCCCCTCCTCGGTTTGGTCTGCCCGACGCCTTGCAGTGATCGGTGAGGTCGCCTCAAGATTCCTTCAGTAAAGCCCTTGGCAGGGAGACAAGGGCCGTCACAGCTGTGCTGCACAGACTGGCTTCCAGAGGCGAGGACGGGGCCGGCCCACTCGAAGTGGCTCCTCGGCGGAGGGGTGCGAGGCTGGCTGCTGGTTCGGAGAACACTCCTCCCGTCCCCGGCTGCCGTGGCCTCCCCTGTTATGAAATATGGATGGTACCGGTTCCAGCGTTGGGAGACTCGCTGGCAGCACCGAGCGTCTCCAAAGGCCCGCCTTGTGCATGCACCTAAACACTTCACTGAGCAATCTGTCAACATGTCAGCAACACATGTTTTGTAAAAAGCTTCCAGTGGGAGTAATGACTCCCACCAGGACTTCCAAAATGCTTTGAATTCAGCAGATTTCTATTGCGGGCATCCCCTGGGGTGCCTTTTACAATGCCTACATTTCAGAAATTTGAGCCACAGACCCCTGGGGGTTTCCTTTCATAATGCCTCAAAATGTAGGGTTATATTGTTGGAAGTCCCCATGGGGTCTTTATTAATACCTGAATTCTGAGGAACTGGAAATTACACAGGGCACTGCAGGGGCCCAGATCCACACCAGGAAGAAGAGAAAAACTCTGTGGGGAGATTTTTTTTCTTCATGCAAGAGTGAAAGAGAAGAATTTGCTAAAGGACAAAATTGAGTGTGTTTGAGCTTCCTTCATTTAATCTGCCTTCTAGGACGTTACAGTAAAATCTGCAACGGGGAAGGGGGGAAATGACTTTTCTATTTTTAAATCGCACTTTGATATTTTAGGGGCCGGAATATATTCTCTTTAAACACCCAGTGTGGAGGGGTATTGGTTAAAAAGAAATTGTTTTTCTCTTTGGTAATTGAACGCACCTCTGCTGTCACGCCCTCCTCCAGGGTCTCCCCTCTTCCTCAGAGCTGTTACAACTCCTGTCGAACTCGTCGCATTATCATTAACCGTTTGGGGTCGGTTTGAGATGTGGGCCCGCTTGCTCTCCTCCCCTCCCTTCTCCTCCCCTCCTCTCTGTGCATTAAAGATGAGAAAATCAACCTTGGAGATGGTCCAACCCCGTGCGAACTGGTTTCAAACCCTCGCTCCCAGTTGGGGCCGTCAGAATAGGCAATATTGAGGTGGCCTACTACTTCTTTGCATTTTGTTGCTGAAGTCTTGAAAAGACAGAAGGGGTGCCCTCTTCTCCCCCAACACACACACACACACACACACACACACACACACACACACACACACCCCAGTTTCTGCATGTGACTTGTTCCAGCCTCTGCCATCACCTTCGGTACTGGTTTTTAAAAGTTACAAGACTTCAACATGTTAAGCCTTAGGGTTAATTTAAGCTGCCTTTTTCCCCTTCGAAATCTGGCACTCACCGGCTTGCTGAAAAGAGGTCCCTTGCTCTATTTCTATTACAGCCTCATTGACTGGGATAAGAAAATAGCATCGAGAGTGCTAACTTGCCGCAGCCAAGGCCAAGAAATTCTAAGTTGCTGATAAGACCCTCCCTCCTCCCTCCCTCTCCACCCTCCTCCCCCTTCCTGCCTCCTTCTTCCCTCCTTTCTGCCAGTGACTGGATCACACAAGGGACTCGGGAACTCACATTTTCCCCCCTCAGTGAGACTCCCAGACGGTGCTCAACCATCTGTGGTCCCGTGGGTCCAGCAGAGGGGGCCCGAGGAGGGGGGTTTGCCCATCAGGAGCTGGTTGGGTCAGACACTCGCACAGATCCTCTGCACCCACCCTGAGCGGGCTGATTAATTAAGCAATTGCATCATTGATTCAAGGTTTGTGATTTGGTGCCAGGGCTCTGGCTGGCGCGTTCCTGAGCTCTGCTTCCCTCCCCCGGGCTGTTAGTTGTAGGATCCCCCTTTTTTTTTTTTTCCTCCAGCTGCATTTTCCTTCTCCCTGCCAACCCTGGGTGGGTGGTGACGAAAGGAATTGGGCCCCCTGTATCCCAGCTGCCCCCGACCCTCAGCCAGGAAGCTCTGGTGGCTCCTGGGGTGTCTTTATGGGGTGGAGCTCTGAGCTCACAGCCCTGGGCAGACCCCAGGAGGGGCCTTTTCTCCTCCCAGCAGGCCCCATGGGTTTCAGCAGGGGCCGGGAGACTAGAGGGCAAGGAGCCCTGTGGCGCTGATTTGACATTTTTAGCTGAAGACCTTTGTTCAGACCAATTTCCAAGTAGCTTTGGGTTGGAGTGCCTTCTGCTTTTTTCTTTTTCTTTCTTCTTCTTCTTTTTTTAAAAAAATCCTGGGCCTATTTTTTATTTTTCTTTCAAAGCGATGAAATAGAATCTGACCCTGGGAATCCCATTCTTGCCATCTCTTTCCCCAAGCCACCACCCTCTCCCGCCTGACCAAGAAGGCCTGAATTTCCCAGCAGCCTCTGGGCCTCAGACCATCCTCTCCCGCCCCCTCCCCGGGGCTTCTGAGGGCTGCAGACTCCCAAGGGAGGCCATATCCCTGCCTGGGGCCTGGTTCTCAAGCTGCAGGGTGGGAGCCACCATTTTTCTGTCCTCCTTCCTCTAAGAGACTTTGGCCTCGTTTTGGGGAGGCAGTGAAGTCTGCTCAAATGCTTCCAAAGCCCCTGACCTCAGGGTTGAGAGCCATAGCAGTGGGTGGGAGAGCGGTACGGGAAGAAAATTTAACCCACTTCCCAAGAACACAGACTTTTTCCGGGGGAGGCCTGGGCCATGTGGCAAGAATCTGTAAAGTTTTCAGTGAATAAAGGTGGCATTATAACAGCATCCCCTCCCCCAGATAACCCAAAACCCAAAGCATAAAAACAACCCGAGACAGACCCAGAGAAATACCTTCTCCTTGTGTGCCTCGAAGTGAACCTCGAAGACGCTGCCTTTGGGAAAGAGGGCATTACAAACTTAGGTTCTTTAGAAAACCCACCCTATTTGCCAAAATAGACGGCAGACCGCCTGGAGCACTAAAATCCATGTTGTTCCAGAGAGGAAGGGTTGGGGGAGGCGGAGTCCATGAGCCCCTGACAGAGGTCCAGGGAAGGGAGGCCAGAAAGCCTCCTCCGGGCAGTGATTTATTTTATTTTTTAGATCTATATGCTTTGGCCACGTTTATTTATTTATTTCCAAAGGGCTATTTTTGTCTGCCCCGGCTCCTTTGTAGCAAAGCCCCCTTTTCTAGAATTTCCTCTCCTTTATTAGAGTCACAGCTCAGATTTGTGTGGCCCCGGGGGAGCCGGCCAGCCGCTGGTAATTTCTCTCAGACACCCAATTACCCCCTGACGTCAGTGCCTCCTGGCCCCGCTCCCCTGGGTGCCTGCATTTTTTCCTTTGTAACACTAATAGCTGACTAGCTAAGTGCCTGTCCGTTCCCTGGCAGAGGACTTGATTGTGTTTTCGGCTGGATACTAAATCCAAAAACTATGTAAAAATGTCAATAGGTGAGTGCACATTGATTTTGGTTAGTCACAGTGATATTTGAGCCCCTCTGGGAGCTCTGTCTGGGGAAGTATTTTACAAGGAAGATAATATAACAGAAAATTACTGGAGCTCCGCGGGTCTCTGGTGGGTTTCTTAGGGGCCTGCTAAATTGCTGTAGAATCAACAAATGCTTTATTAATCTAAATTTGTGGTTTTGTTCTTTCTTCTCTTCAGAAGGTTGGAGTTTTAATGATGCCGGCGGCGAGGCTGGGCGGCGCGGCCCGCACCTTGGCTGCTGGGCTGGGGTACCCTGGCTGGTAATGAACTCCCAGAGGATTCTGGGAGCAGGGCGGCTGTGTTCCCAGCCGGCTTCCTGGGGAATGTGGAGCAGGCGCCGGGCCTGCCGCTTGCCAGGCTGAGGTCTGTGCGAGCAGATAAAGTGAGGGGCTGAGGGCCTGGAACAGCTGTGCCGGGCCAGGCTGACTGGGAGAGGCTGATAAGGGCCCAGAAGGAGCTCAGGTGGGCGGCGTGGCACCACCAGAAATCTGACGGGGTATCAGGACTGGCAAAGAAAGTTAAACACAGGGCCGATTCCGGGGGATGCTTGGCGGCCCTGCGGAGAAAGATAATGGTAATTGATGGAATCAAAGTCACAGCACAGCCTTGTGTTTTCTTGGCAATTAATTCCGCTCCCCCCTCCCCAATTTCTAACCCTCTGGCATTCGCAGAGCCCGGGATGGCCTGCGAGCAGCCTGCTCGCTCAGATAACCAGCCCATGCCCTCCTTGCTTTGGGGAGGGTAGGAGCCAGGGAGATGCGGCCGAGAACAGACACAATTAGAGACCGGGTTTTAAAATATATATTACAAACAAACAAGTCGGAAAAGAAAACCCCACTGAAAAGTTAAGGATGTGTCACTCCGGGAGCTCATCTGATCTTGCTCTGGAAGGGAAGGAGGAAAATCGATGTCTTTGTAAGAGTGCCTGGCGCTGCGTCTCCTGGCTGGGCAGGACAATGTGAGTCGGGCCCGGCTCTGCACACATGCACATGCACACACACGCCTCCCGCGTGATGCTGCTGGGGGAAGACTGCGCCGATAATGGGACAGCAGTTTATGCCGCGTACAGATGCGCTTGCCTCTCCCGCATGTGTCGTCCTGCCCCCCTCTACCTTTTTTGTCCCTTGAAAGGCATCCCTTCTCAACAATGGGCTAACCTGGCTGTTGCCGCGGGTTCATGCTGCCCGCCTGCTCCGTAGGTGAGGCGTTCATCTGGCCTTTTGTTGTGCGCACGCTGGAACACACCTGCTTGCAGAGACACGCGTGAACGCACAACTCTGGACCGCACCCACTCCTCTGCACGGCCCAGCTTGCTGGTTCCTGGGCGAGTCCCGCTGTGCCCGAGGGAGCCCCCGTGTCAGCTCCAGGATCTTAAGCAAATAAACCACTCCAAAAATTTTCCCTGGAGTCTTTTGAAATTAAAATCAGTGCACAGTGAAACGGTGTGTCAGTCCGGTGTGCAAGGCACAGGCCTCCAAATAACTGGAAATCCTATAAGGGAAGCCGGTTATTCTACCTGGTGCCTGGCTTATACCCCAGGATCGTACTTGGTAGCTAGTTAGTATTAAGGAAAGGAACCCTCCTGTTGGAAGGTAATGCTGTAAGTTAGAGGGACTTTCGTCTCCCACCCACACATTTTCTGGCCTTTCCTATTTCTGGGAGCCCGCCTCTGGCTAGGTGACGTGGATTGGATACCAGAAGCCAGGTGACAGAGGGGCACAATGGAGCAGGACTGCGGGGCTTCTGATTTGATTCTCACCCCTCGTGGGGTCCACCCCATCCTGCCTAGGCGAGGGGCTGACCTTGGCCCTGTGTGGAAGCAGTCAGAGAAAGGTGTGGGCCAGCCCCTCGCAGCCAGCCGCCTCCCCCAGGACTGATGGACGGCATTCCTGCATTGGCTCTGGGGCAGCTCCCCTGAGCTTTGTCTTCCCCACAGGGTGGGAGGAAGGAGGTTTGGAAAGGAGGCCCCCTGGTGACTTCTGAGCCATCAAAGCCTGGGCCAGCACGCCTCCAGGCCCCTCAGCTCCTCTCCTGAATGGGCTCTGCAGGCCGGCAGCTGTTTTGGGGCCTGGAGAGGAGGAAGGGGGCTGGTCCTTTGTCCCTGGAAGGAGGCCTCCCGGAGGCCCAGGCCCGCATGGCGGGCAGCCACGTTAACCTTCCACCCTGGGGGGGAGGGGGCTTGCCTGAGGTCAGGCACATAATGAGGCCAGGTCCCTGGCTGTCCCCTGCCTGGGCTCCGGCAACAAAGGCCCAGTCAGGCTGCACAATGAGGGGGAGGGGGCCTGGTGGGGGCGGGTAGGTGCCGCCACAGACAGCCTCGGCGGCCCAGGGTTTCCTTCCAGCTCACCCCATGCTGGGCACTTCAAAGGGGCAGAGGGGAGAGGCCAGCCTGGCCGGGGGGCCTGGGCCTCCTCCTCCCAAAGCCGCTGCCACCGGAGGTGGAAAAACACCTTGAGGATGTGGCCAGTGGAGTCAGGTTTTGGAATCTGGCGCCTTGGGGAGCCCTCGGTATGGGGTCTTTCTCTGGCAGCCTTGGTTCACAGTCTGTGTTTGGGGCCAGAACTCAATGTGGCCCAATTATTTAAATCAATGCCTTTCAAGTCAGTAATAATAATAATAATGATGATGATAATATCCCTTGCATGAGGACATATGTTACTGAATTCAGAGCATGGTGTCCCCCCACTGCCCGTTGACTTTTCTGCCTACCTGGTGAGGTGAGAGTGTGAGCAGGTATGAGCACCTGCGTCTTTCAAGCGGGAGGAAGGGAGGGAAAGAGCAGTTTCTGGGGTACAACGCTTGGCTCTTTTCCTGCTTGCTTTAAATTCTCACAGTGACACTGAGAGTTGGGCATTCGGTCCCATTTTACAGATGAGTCCACTGAGACGCTAAGAGGATAAATAAGTAATAAATATATTTATTATTATATTTATCCATCAAAAGCAAATATGTATTTATTATTTATTGTATCTATCAAATATAATAAATAAACAAAGCAAGCCTGCCAGAGATCACACAGCTCCACCACTTGCAAACTCTGTGACTCTTATTAATTTACTGAACATCTCCATGCCTCAGTTTCCTCATCTGTAAAATGGGGCTAATAATAGTCCCTACGTCATGCGAGTGTTGGGAGGATGCATTGAAGTCTGCGTCGAGGGTCTGGAGCGTGCACAGTAAGCACACAGTAAACAAGAGCCGGTGCTCTTGTTAAAGTTCTCTGGCCTGGATTCTAGTCCAGATAATCTCAGACTCAGATAATCCCAGAGCCAATGCTCTTTAAAACTCTGTAGGGTTGCTGAGGGATGATTAGTCTGACCTGCCTGGTGTAGAGTTGGGGAAGGGTCCAGGGAGGGGAAGGGCTGGGGTACGAGCCACAGGTGAGTGGCGTATGGGTATGGGAACCAGAGGTGCCTCTGAGGGCCACACTCTCCTGTCTCCAGCAGGTGTGGGGCTGCGGGCAGGTGCTGGGTGTATTTTGCCAGCTTTTGGTTGATTGCGGAGACTCACTTCTTCACTCGATACCGGACCATATATTGTATCTTGGAAATACTCACAAGGGTTTCCCGAGGCCCTCCTAACACTACCCCAGGTAGCTCTTAGGAGTAGCCAAAAATGGGCTGCCTCGTTCCCTTACCCTTGCTGTGGCCCAGGTACCTGCCCTGGCCAGAAGGCATCAGAGTCCTTCCCGGAAGGATGAGGCCCGGGGGGAGGCCCTCCCTTCCCTCAGAGGCCATCGTGGGTCCTATGTGTGGAGTGCCCTTTGTGGGAGAGGAAGGTGTAGGGCATTTAAGCCTTGGGAACCCACAGGGTATAAAGAGACAGAAAGAAAAGGCACGCGAAAGGTATCTCAGTGCCTGGGCAGCACAGTCTGCCATCCCATCGGTTGGAGGAGCAGACATTGGTTGTCTTCACCATGTGGGCAAAAAAGTGCTCTGAGAAGTGGCTGCAGGTAGAAAATCCTATGTGCAGTTGGGAGTTTTACAATCAAATCCTATTGAAAATGCCCCTGTCAGTCAGCTTTAGTGGGACCCTTTCCATAGCCATTTGGCAGAATGAAGACTCGTCCTTTGTGACGGGCACCCACTGTTCCACTCAATGGAACACACTCTGCCAGGCACGTGGTGATGCCGAGAAGGATAAGAGGAGTGCTGGACCCCAGGAGTTTAGTCATCTCCCCTTCTCCCTTCTCCATTCTCTCCCTCCTTCAAATATTAAGCATCCTTATCCCCTGTGCTCATAATAGGAGTCCACAGAAATGAACAGGGTGGGATTCCCGTGTTAGACAGAGCTGGAGGAACAATGCAGTGGACGCTGGCAGAGGGGTGCCCGTGAGAGTTGACTGTAGCCTTGGCCTTCATACTAACTCACCGTGTGAATCTGACCAAGTCATCCACTTGTTCTGAACCCTCATTTACAGAATGGGGACATTGCCCTGAACCATGGCATTCGTCACAAGGAATGGAGGCACACCTCAAACTGGCTTCGGGATAAACCTTCAGGCATGGCTGGAGCCTTAGGAGTTCATTTCCCATGTATTTTCATCTCTGCTTTCCTCTTGTTGGCCTCATTCTCAGCCAGGTTCTTCCTGAGAGGGGGAAGTTAATCCCCCTTCCTGCAGAGCTCACATCCTCCTCACGTCCTCCTTGCTGAGGTAGAACAGCTCCTTCCTGCCGTGTAAGAAAGTCTCAGGGTTCACTCTGATTGGCCCAGATTGGGTCATGTGCCCATCCACAAACCAGTCTCTGTGTCTGGGGGATGCAGTGCTATTTGGCCAGGCCTGGGGTACCTGAATCACGTAGCAGGGGTGTTTGCTCAAGGAAGACAGGGCTGTTCTTACAGAAGGTGGGCACGGGTGCTGGACAGGCTAAAAGGCCTGGATCACCCCACTGCAGTCATCAGTAAGCATCCTTTGAACTTCTTTCATGCATTGCACAGGCTCTGGAGCCCAGCTGCCTGGTTTCTAACCCCAGTTCTGCTTCTTACTTACTGTGTGACGTTGGGCAAGTTGCTTACTTCTCTGGGCCTCGTTTCCTCATCTGTAAAATGGAACCGACAATAGTACACATGCCTCATAGGGTTGTTGTGAGAATCAAATGAGTTAACCCGTATAAAGCATTCAGAGCAATGCTTGGCTTGGCACATGGTAAGCACCTAAATGTTAGCTGTTACTGTTTTCACTCATTCACCCTCTTATTCATTAACTCTCTTGCACTCAGATAAGAAGTAAATAAATCATAGTCTCTGTTCCATAAGGGAACTCGCAGAGGGATTCTATGATGATTTTTTGCTCATTTATTCAAGAAATGTTTATTAGGCACTTACTGTGTGCCAGGCACAGTGCTAGGCTATGGGCACAGGGCTGAGGTATCCTTAATAATTCTTCGTTTCCCATCTAAGCAGCATGGACAATAATATCTTCTGCAGAGAGAGCGCATAAAGAGAATAGATGTGAAAATGTGCCAAAAATCGGAAAGTCGCCTTTTATCTGGCACGTTGCCAGTGGGTGGGCATCCACCCACCTGTCAGGGGTTGTATATCCTAGGAGTTTAGCCTTGCTCAGCCCCCTCCTTGTCCCTTTCTGGAGCCTTCCCCACTGTGTGCCTGGTCCCCTTAGCTTCTGTGCTTCCTGCCAGCAAGACGGATGGCGTGGCTTCAGGTCTTCTCCGCTCTGGCTGGGGGAGGGGCGTGCAGGTGTTGGTTCTTGGTGAGCATCACCGGGTCCAGTGGATCCTGTTCCCTTGCCCGCTGAGACTTGCTTCCTTGTGAGTCTTGGGCCTGGCTGTGGTCTTGCTGGATCGCTTCCCCTGGCTCTGTGCTCCAGGGGTGCCTGCTGAGATTCCAAAGGAGGAGAGGATGGGGAAGGAGAAAACCTTTCATTTTCTCCCTTCCGGGTCATGGGTGGGTCTACTCACTCGTGAACTGCTCTGCATAAGAAATGGGGCTGGAGAGGGTGTGGAGAAAAGGGAACACTCTTGCACTGCTGGTGGGAATGTCAATTGGTACAGCCACTATGGAGAACAGTATGGAGGTTCCTTAAAAAACTACAAATAGAACTACCATATGACCCAGCAATCCCACTACTGGGCATATATCCTGAGAAAACCATGATTCAAAAAGAGTCATGTACCAAAATGTTCATTGCAGCTCTATTTACAATAGCCAGGACATGGAAGCAACCTAAGTGTCCATCATCGGATGAATGGATAAAGAAGATGTGGCACATATAAACAATGGAATATTACTCAACCATAAAAAGAAATGAAATTGAGTTATTTGTACTGAGGTGGATGGACCTAGAGTCTGTCATACAGAGTGAAGTAAGTCAGAAAGAGAAAGAACAATACCGTGTGCTAACACATATATATGGAATTTAAGGGAAAAAAATGTCATGAAGAACCTAGGGGTAAGACAGGAATAAAGACACAGACCTACTAGAGCATGGACTTGAGGATATGGGGAGGGGGAAGGGTGAGCTGTGACAAAGCGAGAGAGAGGCATGGACATATATACACTACTAAACGTAAGGTAGATAGCTAGTGGGAAGCAGCCGCATAGCACAGGGAGATCAGCTCGGTGCTTTGTGACCGCCTAGAGGGGTGGGATAGGGAGGGTGGGAGGGAGGGAGACGCAAGAGGGAAGAGATATGGGAACATATGTATATGTATAACTGATTCACTTTGTTATAAAGCAGAAACTAACACACCATTGTAAGGCAATTATACTCCAATAAAGATGTAAAAAAAGAAAAAAAAAGAAATGGGGCAGTGGGGCAGCAGGGCCTGGTTCCTCAGCATCAGGAGAAACGAAGCAATTAGTCTGTGCCTGTCTTTGAGCCGGTAATCATCCCAGGGCCCCTTATCGACACTTACCTTGTTCCAGCCACCCTGCCGACCCCTTCTCAGATGCCCCATCTTTTAATACCCTCAACGTTTCTCTTAGATATGTACTTTGGGGCTCCTTTATTTTTACCTATCGAGAAACTGAGGCCCAGCGATGTTCAGTAACTGGCTCAAGCTCACCAAGCCAAGGTGTGGCAGGGCCTGGTGGAAAACCATGCCTGTCTAACCACAGATGCTAAGGTCTTGGCCACCAAGTTGTACTTTCCCATGGAGGAAATGTTCGCACGCACTCAAGCATCTTCCCAGCTGGGAGAGACTCAGAAGGTGGCTGATTTTCTTTGTACAAGTTGGAAATTTCAGAGACCAGAAATTGCCGAGAGGGCAAGGGTCCTGGTAGACTAGAGTCTATCTTTGTAGTACATACTTTTTTTTTTTTTTTTGGCGGTATGCGGGCCTCTCACGGCTGTGGCCTCTCCCGTTGCGGAGCACAGGCTCCGGACGCGCAGGCTCAGCGGCCATGGCTCACGGGCCCAGCCGCTCCGCGGCATGTGGGATCTTCCCAGACCGGGGCACGAACCCGTGTCCCCTGCATCGGCAGGCGGACTCTCAACCACTGCGCCACCAGGGAAGCCCACGTAGTACATACATGGATCAACCCAGAGGATATCTTTATGGGCTGTGTTCACTCCTTTCTGAGGGACATCCCTGTCCTGATCTTGCCAAATCCTTTCCCCAGTGAGGAACAGCCACTGCAGACCCACTCCTGGTGACCAGAGCCCCAAAGTCAACAGCGGTGGGTCTGCTTCCGAGAAGGAAGTGATCAATGCCCCTGATCAGATACCTGTGCCTCGGGCTGGAGCCTTTGGCTTCTGGAGGACGGGGCCTGTCCTGTCTCCACACACTCCCCAGGGGCTGCGTCTGTCGCAGTTCGTTAAGTTTGCCGGAAGCCCTCCTGGTCCCTGTCTGGCGTCCCCTGCCCCTCCCCTGCAGCCTGCCGTCTCTAGCCAGGCCGTGCTGGGGAGGGTGGACCTGGGCTGCTCTCCCAGGCCACAGCTGGTTGTAGTTCTGCTGGGCCTTCTCCGGGCCTGGACCTGGCACACAATTCAGTCTTGGGCTGTGGGGAGCGTGGGGAGGAAGCTTCCCTGATTTTCCATTTTTCTCCTTTGCAAGTTGGTGGCTGACACGTCTGTGCTCTGGCAGGGAGGCAGAGAGGCCCATTCTTTGGGCCTTCTTGTTTCACTCTCCACCTCCCTTTCCTCCAAGCCCCGTTCTCATTGGGAAAGCTGCTTCGTGCTGCTCTCCATGTGCCTGGGCTGGGCAGGGGCACGGCTTCCGACTGGCGCTGCCAGGAGTTCTGTTGGGGGCATGAATAAATCATTTGCTTAACCCAACACTACCTATTGCTGCCTCCTCCAGAACCTCTCTGGGCTGCCCCTTTTCATGAGAGGTATTTATTATCATCATCATCATCATTATTGTTATTATTTTTAACATCTTTATTGGAGTGTAATTGCTTTACAGTGGTGTGTTAGTTTCTGCTGTATAACAAAGCGAATCAGCTATACATAAACATATATCCCCATATTCCCTCCCTCTTGCGACTCCCTCCCACCCTCCCTATCCCACCCCTCTAATAGTGATGGGGTGGCAGCTCTGAAGAATCTTTGGGAGATGACGTCGCACCATGGAAGAAAAAGCAGATGATTTAGATCTTGACAGTCTTGTGTTCAAATTCTTTCTCTGCCCAAAGTCTGTGATCTTTAGCACTTAACCTATTTGTGAGCCTTAATTTACCCCTCTGTGAAATGGGGCCGTTGAAGCCTCACTTGCATGGTGATGGGGGATTCAGAGGGGTTGTGTGTGTGAAGGGCCAGCACACCGCCTGGCACACTGGGGCTGCAGTCAGTGAATGGTGGTTCTGTTTCCTTTGGCCTGGAACAGGACACCCCAAAGGGATCGGAGTGGGTGGGGTAGGGTGTGTAGAGGAGGGAGCTTTCCCTGGTGGGCGGTGGGTGGACCGCATGAAGCAGTCTAGGCTGCAGTGCCTGGGTGGACCCTGGAGAGGAGCCACCCACAAGCCTTTGGCTCTTGAGGCCGAGCTGTGATCCCTTGTGGCCGAGCTGGATCACTGCCCCAGGAGCCTGTGGGGCCTTGTGGGTCCAGAGATGTGGCCATTGTGAGGGAGGACCTGCCCTGGTTTTTCTGTCTGGGGAAGGACAGCCTTCCCAGCTGCTCCTCACAGACCCATCTCTAGCTGGCCACCTCCTCTGGTGACATCCTAGCCTGTTGCTGCCCTTTGTAAAGTTATGTGAAGATGTCAGCAGTGATGCCACATGCCTTTGGGACCCCCCTGTGTGCCACATGGAGGCTGCTCACTCTTAGGGGCTCCTGGCCTCTTCCAGGGCATGCTGGAGTGAAGGGAGAGGTACCGGGTCTTCTCCATCTCACTGATACGGTGGGCACCTCCGAACCCCTGCAGGCGACAGGGAGGAGTCATCCTAGGGAGGTGGGCTTTGGGAATTTCTGAAAATACTCTAGGAATATTCTCTAGGAAAGCAGCATATCCTTGCCCCAATTCTTTATTATACGGTACCATCTGGGACCCGTGTCCTGAGCCACCACCCATGAACAGGAACGAATGCTCTCACCCTGCGCCCAGGCCTTCAGGTCCTCATCTCTGTGCCTGCTTTCACAGCCAGAAGGTCTCTCGGGGTGCTGGCTGCAGGAGCCCACTTAGGGCTGGCCTGTCCCAGCCCAGCACAGGCTCATCCTGGTGTCTGGAGCCCAGCCATCGCCAGGCTCCTGACCCCCCAGGAACCACAGGGCTACGCTGAAGGTGTTGAAAGAAGAAAATCCTACAACTTAAACTTGTCTTCTGCTCCCATCCACGTCACCTGTGAATTTGTAAGTTTTTTTCTGTTTCAGTGAGTCACTCATTTATCACGTGAAGAACACAGTTATACCCCATTGTTTGAGTACATGCTTTAAGCGTGTCTGTGTTTTTGCCACCCTGTCCTGGCATTTCTTCATCTATGAAATATACCTGGATTCTCATACGTGAGGAAGACCCAAGCCTCATTCAGCCTCCGGGGGAGCCGCCTGGCTGGCCAGCAAGGCATCTTTGAATGGAGACCCGCTGTCAGCCTCCTGGGCCCCAAACCGACGGACTTCCCTCCACCAAGCAAGAGGGCGGGCTCCCATGTGTCTTTTCTGTTGCAATTATCTCCCTGGCTCCTCCCCTTGATACAAAAGGCCCAAGTCCGGGTCCAGAGTAAGTTATTTGTAATGCATTTTCTGAGTCCATATTGCAATATTAGCCATGACTGTCTGCTGTGTAGAAAAAGGGGGAGTTTGCGTTTGAAGTTTAATCCAGCCTCTACTTAAGCTCAGTCCCTGGGCAATCCTTTTTTCTGCCGCTGAGCTCAAACAGCCGGTCCTCAGGTTTGATCTGCTGCCCCACGGAGCCCTGCCCAATGTGAATTTGAAGAGTTTTTTTTCTCCTCTCAACCAGGGAGACTTGCAAAAAAAAAAAAAAAAAGTCGGTGTGGTCTGCGGCAGCGGCTCCCATGGTGGGTCCCGGGGTCCCTCCCTGAGCCTCTCTGCTGCTGGGGGCTGAGCCCACCCGGCCTCCAGCCTTCCGAGGCGGGGGCGGGGGGCTGCGTCCCCTCCTCGGGGTCTCCGAGGAGCCCCTTTGAGCTCTCGCTGCTGGTGGACGGCAAGCACTGGGGAGTCTGGGAGTCCTGTCTGGCATGTGGGGGGCAGAGAAAAAGGAGGGAAAAAAGGGAGGAAAATGAAAGGCGTGAGTTTGTCGGGAACTGGTGCTGGCGGTGGAAACAGGAGCCGCAGCAGGATGGAACCTGGTGGCCTTCAAAACTTTTCTTCTCCCCTCTCGCCACATGACTCGGAGGATGCAGGCAGTAATTAAAGGCCCCCCTGGCTCCTCATTTTCTGTGCCCATGTCTTTGATCTGGCTCACGTCGGGCAGCTATTTTCATTGTTCCTGCCTTTCTTTCATTCTTTTTTGATGGCAGAAACGATGATCTTTGATTCCAGAGTCGGAGGTGGGCAGGAGAGTGTTACAGGTCTTACATAATGCATCTTTCACATCTTATTTTTAAACGCGGGCATAATCAGGGCCTGGCAGAGGCTGGGCTGGATTTTAACCCATGTTCGGGGAGAGGCGGTTGCCTGCCCCGTGGTGCTGGCCTGGGGGTAGGTGGGGACAGGCAGTCGTGTGCAACTGAATGAAAATTACTAGAGGAAGCCTTTCCCCTCCACCCTTTTCTAAATATAACCTGAAGGGAGTTTTTCCTAATTGTTCCCTGATGGCCAAAGATGTGCCGAGAGCAAGCAGGACAGGGAAGGCTCAGCGCGCAGAGCCGGGCTTTTCTTGGTGGTATTGTGGGAGGCCCGCACGCTGTTTATTAGCGGATGTTAATAAACTATAAGGGACAGGCCACAGCAGGAGGTATGTGAGCTGGTAACTCAGGTAGCCGAGATAAAGTGGAGACGTCTGGCCAGATGACAGGAGGTAGGAGGCAGAGGGGCGGGTGTCAGAGTCTGATCCATTTGCACATCCTTTCCTGCCCCTCATCTCCTGAGCAAACTTGGAGGACCTCCCGGCAGAGGGCCCTGTGGGATGGACAGAGGTGAGAAGACGAGGCCTTGGTGATTAGAAGCCTGTGGTCCAGGTCTGTGATGGGGATGTGAGTGGCTGCTGCAGGAACCACAAGCTCAGATGATGCTTGGGGTCAGGCAGGTGAGGGGCGGGGTGGGGCTGGGTGATGGAGATCACGTGCCTGCTAAGGGGAACAGCCGCTCCCCAGTTCCTGTCGTCAGCTGCCTTACTGGAGGCTGGACCCGGTGTTGCCCAAGCTTCCAAATTTCCATGAGAAGCCAGAAATTCGGGTCTTGATGGGAAATCTCTCAGAAGAGATGAGAAAGAAGACTTTCTTGGTCAGAGGACAGTGCTGGCAATGGTTGGGAGTTGGAAAAGCCCTGCGTGTGGAGGGAGTGAGGGGGTCCCTGGGCTGCCAGAGCAAGGCGGGGGGCGTCAGGAGAGTCCGGAGGGCCCGTGCTCTGCAGCCCCTGCCTGGAGCAGACTGGGAAGGCCCATGACCCGAAAGCGACCAGCTCCTAGGTGGACGCAAAGGCCTTCCTGGAAGTGAGTTCTGCTGGGCTGGGAGAGTTCTGCACGCGATGTCTGAGGCCACCTGTCACCTGCACTGAATGCTTGCTGTTCATGAGGGCATGGACCCATCCTGCCACCACGGGGACAGGTCCCTGTGAGAACTGCTTCGTCCTTTGGGCAGTGCTAATGGTTTATTCCTGGGAAGGTCTGAGGCTTACCTTCCTGCCCATCTACCCCAGGCTCCAGTACCAGGATTTTCACACACTGGATGCTTCACTAGATACTTATTGAGTGCCTACCGTGTGCCAGGCTCTGTTCCGGGCGCTGGGCATACAGTGGGTCACGGGGAGGAGGAGAATTGACAAATCCCCGTGTAACTACATATATCATCAGAGAATATATATCCGGAAGGAAGAGTGTAAGGCGTGCGAGAGAAGCAAAGGCTTTTCCCAATAACTGATGTTGAAAATGATGTAAAACAACTATACTCCAATAAAAATTAATTTAAAAAAAGAAAAAGAAAATGAAGGTGGAATGATGAATAGAAACAATGGGGGATGGTAGTCCAGAGAGTGTTCAAAGACCCCAAGACAGGAAGCTATTTGGCAAATTGGGGGACTGTCAGCAGGCGGTCTTGGGAGCCTGCTGAGCAAGGGGTGCACTGTGGGGACCAGGCCCTACAGGGCCTCGTGGGCCAAGGTGGAGCTCGGAGGGGGGGGTCTCAGTATCATCAGACTTGCTCTGAGGAGGGTGGGTGTGGGCTGGGCGGGGAAGCCGAGGGGCTGGTGCAGGCAGTGGGGGTGGAGAGCAGAGGGCGTGTTGGAGAGCTGTTCGTTCTGGATGGCAAAATGGACAGGACTAGGAGATGGATTCAGTATTGGTGGCGAGGGAGTGTGGTACCAGGATGACCCATGGGTTTCTGGCTTGGGTATCGAGGTGAGCAGAGAGGTCTTCCCTGAAGCGGGGAGGCCTGGAGGAAGAACTAATTGGGTGGAGAAATCCTTCCCCTGTTCTGACGGCCCTGGGCTGGGTAGGGGCCTGGGCGAATCTGGTGAGGACAGTGGGGCTCGAGCTCGAGGAGCCCCAGCCTGGCTGCCGCTTGACCCCCAAGAACCCCCCTCCACTGCGTGAGGACAGGGCGTCCCCTGCACCATCCCCAGCTGGGCACCCAGCCCTGTCACACACCTAGCCTATGGCGAGGGGACCCGCTCCGTGAGGCCGCAGAGCAGTTAATACATGTTGGGGTTGGTTGCTGCCCGATCCTTGAAGGTTTTCCCTGCGCTCCACCTTCTCCACCTTCTGGAGGGAGACCCCCTGCCAGCCCTTGGGCTTGCGTACCTGGCTGGGCTGCCTGATGCCCAGACGGAGGTAACCTGTCCAGCATCGTTGTTCCGTTGTAAATCCTCTGGATGGCCAGCAGTTGTGTGGGTGGCGCGTGTGCCCCTGCCTTTCTGGGCTGACGCGGGAGGGCTGTATATTTCCACCTGCCATCCAGGCTGCACGTGGGTCTGCTTTGCCTGGTGTGTGCAGAGCCTGGCGGGCAGCCCTCAGACACCCCCGCCTGACAGGGCCTGTTCATTCATGACCCCCTGTCTTCGGCAGCTCCCGCTTGCAGCTGGGTTGCCGGGGAGGCGGGGAGTGGTTCCTGCTTAGCCTGGGTGGAGGGGCCTAGAAGTGGTTCAGGTTGGGGAGGACTTCTGCATAGGGGGTTCTTCTGGGAAGACAGGGCTCCCAGGTGGGCTCCGTACTCCTCAGGAGCTGGATTTCTACTGTCGGTCCAGGGCGGCTCCCCTAGGTTTGCTGCTGATGTCACCTTGGGGGACTCAGCTTCCCCTTTCTTCATCCTCATCCTGAAAGCAGGCTTTCCAAGAGAAATGCGACCAGGTCTGAGCTGGCAATGGAGAGTCATATGTACCGCTATGTAAGATGGCTTTCTGGCTCGTAGCCTGGGGTCTTTTCATCCGTGCCCTGTTCTCTCACCATCCAACCTTTGGGCTAATTAATGGCATGAACTTCCTCATGATAGTTTATAAATGTCCCCTTGATTTTCCCCACGGCAATTTGAGAATCTAATTATCCCTGCTATATCTGGCCATGTTATTATAGTTTGACAACCTGAGAACTCAATAGATGAATCAAAGACAGCAGTTAGCAGAATTTGGATAACGAGGATTTTTTTTCAAAACACCCTATTTTCCTGTTTATATCCTTTCTCTTGGTCCTTATCCACGCACACGTGGGATTGCAGGATTACAACCTGCGGGAACCTAACGTACTCTGCGCCTTCACCCGGTGAGTTCATGGTCTGACCTGCCTCCAGGGCCCGTGGTCCGTACAGCTGCTCCTAGCGACCGTGTGAGGATCCAGCATGAGGTGTGGCTAACGTGCTGGCGTCATTGTCTGGCACATTGGAATTTCACAGGAGGCCTTTCTTCTTCCGAGTTTCCTTTCGGACCCTGGTCTCCTTGAGGGGACTGTTTTCAATGTGCCTTGTGGCGGAGAGGAAGGAACTCTGAATCTGGGGTCAGGAGAACTGAGTTCTCGCCCTGGGTTGCCACTGGGTGGCTGTGAGTGAACTTGGCCCTTTGTCCCCTGGGCATCAGTTTCCCTGTCCAAAGGTGACGGTGGATCTCACCCACCTCTGAAATTGCAAGATTTGGGGTTCCAAAGAAGGAATGTACTTATGTTAAGAATGAGTATTAAGAATAAGAATATACTACTTATGCCAAGTTCTTCCTTGTAGCTCTCACCCCAGCTTTAAAATAAGTGTGCAGTAAGTGAAACAGGTTTTACACGTATGTGGTGTAATTTTCTGATCATTGTCTGTCTCCCGCATGACACGGTCAGCTCCACGAGGGGCCACCTCGGCCAAGGCCACCACTCACTACTCCAGTGGTGGCACTCAGGAGAGCTCAGTCAGTACTGTTGAGCCGGAAGTCAGACAGCAAAGTTAGTGACAGGTGCCGGGCAGCACCCCTCTGCTCCTGTCCACAGGATTATAATTGGAGAATACAGATGGATGGCCAGGGCGATTCCCCGGTCCTCCGGGCACTAAAGCTCTGTAGCCTGGAGAGGGGCCCCTTCCTTATCAGGGTCAGAAGAGGGTGGAAAAGCTGTTGGGTGCGTCCTCAGCCCTGACCCTCCCTTGCCTGACTCATGCCGGGGTCGGGATCCTGGGATGGGAGTCCTGGGTGGGGGTGTTTCCTAGATGGCCGCTGTGCTGAAGTCCTAACACCTACTCAGAGCCACCAACACTGGGCACAGTTGTAATGATTGTCATTACAACATAATAACTGCTGTTTATGGAGTGCTTGTGACATACAGCATCTCATTTCATCATCACCACATCCCTGTGGGGTGGGTATCGTGACCTCATTCCCATTTTCCAGATGAGGAAACTGAGGCCCAGAGAAGTTCTAATTTGCCCAAGGCCACACAGCCAGGCGGCGCTGGAGCTGGGATTTGAGCCTGGCCACCCTCTCTCAGAGTTCATGCTGTCCATGACCAACCCCTGTGGCTTCCGCCAGCTCAGCACCCCCATAAGCCTGGCTCTCTCCTCTCCTCCCATCTCTCAGGGCCTCCTGCCATGCTCGGTGACATCCCATCTGTCAGAAATTCTGTTCTGGCCAGATGCAATGCCCCTCCTGGGATTCCAGGCCGGGGCAGTAGCTACAGAGGGAGGGGAGGGGGATTCTCAGGCCTCGCTGTTGCTCCAGACCCTGGCTGGGCACGTATGGCCTGGGAGGCTCTGGCAGCCGTAGGCTGTTCCCTGTGGCTGGGCCTTCTGTGCCCCGGCCCAGACTTCGCCCCTGAGCAGGTGGGATCGGATGTGCTCGGCCAGCCCCTTGAGCTCGCAGCAAGCCCCAGCAGCCCTGGCCCTTCCCTGGCTCCTTTCTCCTTGGTGGAGAGAGGGGCCCGGGGAGTGGGGGGGAAAGGGGAATGGAGAGAAGGAGGGGCAGGATAAGGGAATGGGTAGGGGGGGAGCAGGCAGGGAGGTGGGACAGACCCTCTGAGGGTGAAGAGGAAAGGACATGGGATGAAAGCAAGCAGACAAGGGAAGAGGAAGTGGAGGTGGGGGACAAGGTGGTCCCCCACCTTGAGAAACTGGAGGGGAATGGAGGGGACTGGGGAGGAAAGGAGGACAGAGCCGTGGGCAGAGATGGAGGGGGTGCCGAGGGGGCGCTGTGTTGGGTACAGAAAGAATTCTGACAATGTGTGGAGGCCAGAAGGCCCAGCTCACGACCCTCACAACCTTCAGCAACCGCAGGCAGGCACCTGCAGGTGGTGGCAGAGGCCACGGGGTTGGGCGTGCCCACGGGCTCCTCCCACCACACGCCGGACCGGGGAGCCGTCACTTTGAGGTCCCTGACATTTGCGGTGAAAGGATCTGGTCTGAGGTCTCATTAGCCTCTGCTTTGCTGCACGCACCCTGCCATTCAATCTCCCCGTCCGTCCTTCCAACACCAAGGTTTGTAAATCTGCCCCGTTTGCTTTATGATGTCTGTCGCTGACGTGAACTTGACAATGTTAATACACACGAGTTTTTTCTTCCCTCTGCTGCCCAGGGGGAAAGAAGGTGCCGAAAGAGAACCCGTGTCTCTTTTCCACTTAAACTTGGGAACGGCTTCGTCTGAATGCTGGTGGATTTCATTTTCCCCAAGCTAGCGCAGCTGCTCGCTGCTCAAGACAAAGGAGGCCTTTCGTGCCTGGTCGTTTCCCCCAAACCCGCCCTTCGTTATTCGCCTCCCTTCCTACTTGTACCAAGTCCCCCACGTGGTTTTTCTGCTTTGCTCACCTGAGGGCTGAGCCCCTGACTCTCAGAATCTGGGGAGCCTTTTGACTTTCTCACTGGATAGGCCTGTTGTCTCAACTCTGGGGTTCCTTGGAGCTGAGGGACATGAACATTTCTTAGAAGATTATTTCTCCCCGTCTCTCCCCACTGACCTTGATCGACACTGGCACTGGTCTGGCTTAAAGGTTGTGCTTTTACAAATGAAAGATGGCTCCAGACCTGCATACTGATGGCTCCAGACCTGCATACTGATGGCTTCTGACCTGTATACTGATGGCTCCTTACCTGAATACTGCTGAGAAGACTGAGACCCAGTGGGCCCTGAAGCAGCCGGGGGTGGTGTTCTTGAACCAGTATTCACAGGCATCTGTGAACATTTGTATGGAGTGAGGGTTGAATTTTGTGTCTCATATCAGATTCTCATAATGCACCTCATTCATTTATTCATCCATCCATTCATTCTATAAATTGGTCTCCCCAAACTGTGCGCCAAGGCACAGCTAATCTGTCAGAGTTCTGTGATGTATTTTAAATTTTCAAGGGAACACAGCAATACTCAACATCTGTTGGACATGATGTGAGCTATTAGCTTGAGGTTGTCCACCATTTCAACATTAGATCACTCTATATTCTTTTTGATGACATCACATCTTTGCAAAGCTGGGCTTTCAGTGGTTACTGTGGATAAAAAGCAGGTACTAGGTGAAAATCAATATGGAAAAAGAAATGAGGATGGCGGGTCCAATATGATTCCAAGGTTGGAGAAGTTGTGTGTTGACCAAGGGAAAGATGACTTTGGGCCTGTGGGGCAGATTTGGGACTTGACTTGGAGCAATGGGAAGGTCTCAAGGGGATTTTAAGCAGGGCAGCGATGTGAGTAGATCTGTGCTCTGCAAAGAGCCCTCGAGATCTGTGTCTGGATTGGACTGGACATGGGGAAACTTGTTAGGGGCCAACGCAGCGGTCCAAACCAAGCAACTAAGCAACCAACCGAACCACCGAACAACCGAGCAACCTGCCAACCATGGTGGCTTGGACTCAAGTGACAGCAGCAAACTGGGGAGGTGGTGGGCAGATTTGAGACCTGGCTGAATGCAGGATGGACAGGACTTGGTGACGAGCTGTGTAGGTGTGAGAAGAGAGAGAGGAAAGGGGTCTGGCAGGGGGACATGATGACATGGAGAGGACAGAGCAGGAGAGCAGGGCTGACACATGCTACCTCACTCTGCTTCCTTTTTTTGTTCACTCCTGGTTACCTAACATCTCGTAGGATCGTTTGATTACCCTGTTACTGTCCATCACCCCCACCAGACTGTCAACCCCATGAAGGCAGGACTTTGCCTGCTTCTCTGCTGTGTCCCTGTCACCCAGACCACACCTCATACAAAGATCAGAGGCTCCCAACTTTCTTGGTGCACAATGCCTGAGTATCTCATTTTTTTCAGGGCACCCCTAAGCCCAGAGAAATACCTTATAGCTCCCTTTGTTCAAAGAGTCAGGTGCAAATAACAAGTATTTACGTTCTGACAACTTAGTTGCTGTTTGAAAAATAAAACACATAAATTCAAAGGAAGAAGTATATTTTCATTTCATTCTCAGATAACCACAGTTACCAATGGAATGTGCTAAAATGCAGATTCTGATTCAGCGGGTCCAGGTGGGGCCCGGAATTCTGCATTCCTCATAGACTCCCAGGTGATGCCTAGCTGCTGGTCCAGGACCATATTCTGAGTGGGTGACTGAGGTGACCGCTGGGCCTCTGTCTTCACTCCTTTCCAAGCATCCTTTCAAAAGCCATGTCTTTCGCTCTCTGCAGAGAGCTTCGCCAGCCCCACGGCACGAGTTAGATGGTCTGTGCGGTGTGACTTGAGGTACCGAGCACAGCTGCCCCCATCTCTGTGAACAGGCATCCTTGCTGGGCCTCACCCAGGGCTCTAAGTGGCTGGCAAACCCTCATCGAGAACGTGATTGTTCCTGGTTCCTACCAGCAAGGTGGTCTTGGTGGACTTGGAATGTGCTAAAATGCTTGCTGGGGCAGGATCGTTAGCTGTTTCATGCTGGCTGTTTTATCGTCTGGAGTCACCTGCCTTGTGATGGCTAGGTACCCATTTTAGGCCCAGAATGCCAGAAAGTCCCACGGATCGCCAGACACTCTGCTTCCTTTCTGGGAGCCGGGTCCCACTGAAGGGAATTGCTTTCCATCTCCTGGCCTTCATGGTCAGATCTCTCTCTTGCCAGCGCCTGGTGGTTATGGATGTCCAGATCTGGGAAGGTAAGTTTTCTGGTCACATGCACAGTACACATCACAGGTGCACACTCACATGCATGTGCACGGATACCGGTTAGTGCCCGGCAGAGCTCCGCAGTGTAAGTGGAAGGGCAGGACGTCGTACCTTCCTGCGCTTTCCATTCCCTAGGGAATTTAATCTAGTCTACTGATCCAGAGAGCACCCAAACGGGACTTGGGGCCAGAGCTGTGCTGTTCCCGATGGCTCTCGGCATCAACGATCAATTGATTCATTTATCGGTTCATTCTCATTCCCTCCTGCTCTGAGTGTTTATTTACTCACTGTGGCTGATGGTATGAGCTGGAGGGCCAATGTAGCTGGAGAAGACTTCCTGGAGGAGGGAGCATTGGGGTGTGTGTGCGTGTGTATGTGAGTGTGTGCATGCCCGTGTACATAGGTGTATGTGTGTCGTATACCTGCACGCACATTTGTGTGGAGCAGCTATGAATGTATGTGTGCACGAACACGTGTGCACCTGCACATGCCTTGCGTGCAAGTGTGTGCGCGCGGTAGGATCGTACAAGCAAAGCCTTGGTGCCAATAACAGCAGTTTTGGAAACCTCCCTTGCCTGTGTGGATCCCGGGCTGGAGAAGAGAAGCTGCTGTTGGGTAGAGCAGATTTCGTAGCTTGGCTTCATGTGCGTGTGAGCACTTGGGTGTGTTTTAATTAACTAGAACATTTGCCTGGAAATGAGCAGCGGTGGCAGCAGGCGCAAAGGCAGCTGGAGCGGGGGGCGGGGCGGTGGCAGCCATGGTGGCGGAGGCCGTGGCAGCCAGGCTCCCGAGGTTCCACATGCCCAGTCCCGGCTGATGGCACATGGAGTGGTGGGGTGGCAGGCTGCCCCTGCTGCTGCTGGTCATTGGCCCAGCAGAGAGGGCATTCTGGGAGTGGCTGAACTTTCTAGAATTCCCTGGACTCCTCTGCACCCCATCTAAACAGAGATGACCAGGGTAATGGTTCCAGCACATGGGTGGGGACATGAAACTCCCGATGTTGTATCCAGGACGATGGACCCATGTTTTGGACCCATGAGCTGTGTAGGACTGACTGTCCTCTCTCTATTCCCAGCCCAGCAACGGGCACATAATGGGCCCTGTGTACATGTTTACTGCATGTGTGACTCAACAGGTAAAGGCAGCCAAGGCTCAGAGAGGCTAAGTGATGTCTCCAGGGTCACACAGCAAGTTGCTAGGCCAGCTGGAAATTTTGACTTTGTTTCTGTACTCTTTCCATGACTCTGTAATGTTGGCATGAGGAAATGCATGGCATTATTTCAGGGGAAGGTGAATACTCACACCACAGGTGTGCACACCTCACCCTTTGCCTGGAACCGTTCTAGGTTGTCTACCCACCATCCTGTCCATCTGGGCGGTGGGGAAGGATCATCTTCCCAGGGTTTCTTGGGATGGTAGTGTTTTCTCCCATCAAGAGAGAGGTGGGGAAGGGGTGGGGATGACTGGAGGGGAAGGACTGGGGTGGTCCCTTCCTAAGACAGATTGGCCACCAGTAGCTCACAGGTTGGAGTTTATTGAAGAAAATCTCTGCATTTAAATGCTAGACTTCCCCTCAGACCTCCCCCTCTCTGCCATCCAGTCTGTTCTGAGGCCTACGGTCCACCCCTTGGCTCCTCCAGGGTGAGGTGCTTCCCTGGGTGTCTGGTCTTTGCTTTCTCTTTGTCCCACTCCACTCAAGGGCCGCTGCCTGATGATTTTGCTGAAATACCACTTTATTCATGTCTCTCTCCTGTCTAGTGGTCCAGGGGTTGGACTCGGGGGCTGCACTGCCTGGGGTCAGATGTAGGCTCTGCCCCTTGCTGACTCTGTGATTCCAACAGAGTGACGTCACTCGCTGAGAGAGCCTCGCTCTCCTTACTTGTAAAGTGGGATGATGCGCTGTACGCATCTCGGCTGCAACTCACCATATACACATGGCCAGGACCACTGACACTTGTCGGAGCCATAAACTGGGCCGCTACCCAGCCGAGGGCACTCTGTGTGCTTGGCACACACACACCAGAAGTCCTGTGGGCACACTGATAACGCTCGCAGTACGAGAGGCTGATGGGACATAAACCGATGGAAGGAAGAGTTCAGCTCAACTCTTCTTGGGCACCTCGTCATGGAGGGAAATAACGTGGAATCACAGGCACTGTTTCAATAATTATTTCTGTCTTTTTGCTGAATGCATAGCTAAATTCACATAGGTTAAAAGTGCGTGTAATAGAACTCCCATTATATCTACGTCTACCTATCTATCTATCTACCTATCTATGTACCTATCTATCTAGCTATGTATCTATCTATCTATCTGAATAACTTCCATTCTCATGCGGCTGTCTTTTCTTGCCTTTGCCCTTACTACTTACTCTGCCCAGAATGTTCTGTCTCCCTGCTCCTTGGCTTTTTATTTTTTCCCCATAAATGAGGACCCAGCAGAAGGTCTATCTGCCGCATGGCGGCGTCCCAGATCAGCCAGCCAGACTTGAGCTTCCTGCCTGACGGGGCCCCTTTTATGGTCCCACCACGGTCTGCCTTGTCTTGTGCCCTTATCTCAGCCTCCTCTAGAGAATAAGCTCCTGAAGGCACGGGCTCTGGGTTTCTTCTTCTCGGTCACGTGCTGTGCCCAGAAATCGGTGAGTCCTCATTGATGCCGATTGAACGGAAGGCCGGCTTGGGATTTGCAGCCAAGGCAGGAAGGGGAGTTTGTGCACGCGTATGTGTATGTGTGTGCGTGAGTCCACACACGTGTACCCATATGTATGTGCACACATGTGCATGCTTTGGCCCATCAGTGTGATGTTCCTCTCTAATTGGATTTCTGAAGAAAGGTGCCTGCTTTAATTTTTAATTAGAAATCAGAGCAGAGAAAGAATGGGCCAGCACTTCAGCTGGAGGTTTTTCTCAACGCTGGAGTTCTTTTTAACAAGCACTCGCAGTCCAGAGCGGCTTCTGTTTGGGCTGGACACCGCCGCTCGCGCTGGTGGGAGTGTCTTAATGCCTACAAAATTATCAGGTAATTATTTGGTAATGGAGCTTCAGGATTTTGCCTATGCAGCAATCTTTCCCTGCAGCTGAAAAAAGTTGCCGAGAAAGAGAAGTCGGAGATGACCAGGGATATACCTGAGGAGTTGTGGGATCCCCACGCCTTTTGGAAGAGATGGGGTCCCTGCCCTCTGGGCATCCTGCTGGAAGCCCTGGTCTCTGTCAAATGGGATTACCCCACGGCACGTTTCTCCCAGGCAGGAGATGTGTTTAGCATATTTGCTGTAGGTAAAATAATCTGTGCAGAATGTGGCAGGTGGGGAGTAATTACCTGGGCACCAGGACGGGGTGGGGAGCCTCACCTGCTGGTAGAAACCTGCCCCTGGGCATCTGGGCTCTGGCAAGGACCCTGGGAGGTGTGGGGATGCCACCAGGGTCTGGGTAGCCTCCGGGTAGGGCGCCTCCTGGTGGGGTTAGCCGGAATACCGCACACGTTGGCCGGGGGAGGGGTGGTGGTGGACTGTGGACACTGGGGACATTCACAGATGCTTGAGTGTTTTTTTCAGGAAGCTTTAAAACTGCGGTTCAGTACTTTGCTCAGGACCTCCTGGGGTGGAGAGGACAGACCCTCAGGCCAGACGGCTGTGGGGCTCCCCTACTTATGTGCTATGTGACTGCAGGGAAATTACTTCTTCACTTCTCTGTGCCTTACTTTCGTCTTCTGGAAAGGAGGAATGGCAACAGTGTCTCCCCACAGTGTCACCAGGAAGATTAAAGAGACAATATGGGTCCATATCCCTTATTCACTATTCTGGATTCCAGAAAGCCTGAAACCGGAAAGTTTTTTTTTTTTTTTTTGGTAACTCATTTGGCAGTAAACTTTGACCTGGTGAGTGCGAAGCCATTTGTAGTATTTGTTTAATTCATGTTGGTGAATTATGTTGTGCTGCAGAAGTATCAAGATGCTTGGTTGCTTCTGAGGTGTTCCCAAATACCAAGGAAAGTCACTATATTACTTTTCTAGAACCTGAAAAAGTCTGGATTCTGGAACACATCTGGCTTCGAGGGTTTAGGGTAGGGGATTGTGGACGGGCATATGCAAGGCGTGAAGGGCACCGCACACAGAATGATACTCAGTAGGCATCAGGTGGAGCTGTCCTTCAGACAGAGCATCGCTGCCCCATCTCTGCCCTTTCCTTCTTTCCTCTCACTCTCGGCCGTCCCGGCATGGCAGGTGCGTACGCGCAGGCACACTTCTGCCATTCCTCCTGGGCAGGAGATGGGATGCCCCGTAGCAGGTTGATTTGTGCTTGGGACGCGGAGGAAGGGCCAACTGTTGACCCGGCCCTGGGGGTTGGCCGCTGGATTCCATGCCCGTGGTTTGTGTCCGGTTTGGAGGTGGCTGCTGCCAGGTCTGTAGCTGCCCACAAGAATAGGGCCAGAAGGAACCCCCTTCACACATTGTCCCTCCTCCTCTCCCAGGGGGCAGTCGTCCTTGTGTTGGAGGGACATTGCCTAATGCCTGCTGACACCGTTTCTCCAGTGCCCCCTGGGTGGCCCGGCACAGCTAATGAAGGATGCTTGGTCTTCCTAGTTGTGGGAATCCTGTGGGCTCTGACACCACAGTCCGAAGGGGCTGCAGGGTGTGGAACCTCATGTGCCTTCGAAGGAAGGCAATTAGGAAAATTGGAGGTTAACCTCCCTTTATTTATATGTTTCTCTTTTACTGCCCGATCAGACATGTCTTTTTTTTGTTTTTTAACATTTTTGTTGGAGTATAATTGCTTTACAATGGTGTTAGTTTCTGCTTTATAACAAAGTGAATCAGTTATACGTATACATATGTCCTTATATCTCTTCCCTCTTGCGTCTGAGATGCGCAGCCCCCCAGTGTTTCTGGCCTGACTCCCTAAGGGAATTGAACATTTCTCAGGGGGCAGGCCTCTGCTCTGTGCTCCAGGTGCAGTCCACTCACACCGCACCAGCGTTTCAAAGAGCTCCCCCTCCTCCCAGACCCCAAAGATGCTTTAACTATCTTGCCTCAAGCCAGTGTTGTCAACTAGCTGTACTTTATCTCTTCTGTTTGCGTTGTAAAACCCAGCAATTAAGAAAATCCCTGCTTCAGATTAATTGTAGCCTACATCGGCTCAGAGCGAGGCAGTGTGCCGTTTCACTAGTTTCGTGGCTTTTGAGGCAGAGGGAACTGGAGCACCTGGGGAAACCGAGTCTCAGAGACAGGAGGACACTTGCTGGAGATGGCACAGGGCACGGAGTGAGACAGGACTGGAATTCAGGGCCCGGACTCTTGTCCCCCCAGCCGGGTGCTTTCCTGCACATGAACCTCTCTGCTGGTGGAGTCAGGCAGGTAGGGGCATCCCCGGTGGCCTGTGAAGTGGGCAGACCTGCCCCTGCCAATCCTTCCTGGGCCACAGCCCAAGGGGTCTGATGCCTCAGCATGGAGGAGCGCAGATACGTCTTCTTTCTTTACAGGGGCCATCGTTTTCAGACTGTGATCTGTGGGCATCTGCACCGGTCTCTTGTGCAGAAGCAGGTTGTCTGAGGGTTGGGGGCTGGGAAAACCCTGATATCAACGAGTTGCCGACACCTACTATGTGCTGTCTGCTGCGTTGGGTGGCCACATCTCTCCGTGCTGGCCAAGACAGAGGCAAGCAGCTGGAGCAACCACTGCCTGCATCCTGCCTGTACTTTGGGCCCTGGAGGGACCATCCAGCCCCAGCATGGGCCTCTTCTCCTGCTGTGGCCACAGCCCAGATTTGGGGGGGGGGGCAGGTTGTGTCTGCCCTTGGCGTCTCCTGCCTTCCTGTCCCATATGTGTTCCCAGGGATGCCACCTGTGGCGCTCGCACTTGGCAGTTTACAGAGCATCTGCACGGGCATTATTCTCCTCTGACCCTCACCGCAGCCCTGCGAGGTGAGCAGAGCCCAATGAGTGGAAACTGAGGCTCAGTGCAGGGAGGAGTGTAGGGCCACATGGCCTAGGAGCGGGAGGCAAGACCAGCCGGGTCTGTGTGTGTGGCGTGACACGGTGGCGGATGGGGGCAAGACTGCCAACTATTTTTTTCCCTTGTGGTTCTCTTCTGAATCCTTATTGTAAGAGAGTGAAGTCTGGGGCTCTCTGAGGGGCATCCGGGTCCAACTCCTGCCTCCTGGGTCCAGACCCTGTAAGGGGAGCCTGTATCTTCCTGTGTCTCTCTGGCTGGGCCACACGCTCTGGGCCGCCTCGTCAGCTGCCTGCTGGGCTTGGTTCAGGGACAGCTGAGGGGAGTATGAGCCTGAGGGGAGTCTGTGGGGACAACGGTCCTGCTGGGTCTAAAAGAAGAAGGGCTCAGAGAGGGGAGGTCACTTTCCCCAGGTCACACAGCATGTATGTGGCAGAGCCAAGATTCAACCCAAGCCCACGCATTTGACCTCCGCTGCACATGCTTCTCTCCTCCTGGGTGGCCTGGTGCTTGTTGGGGGCAGGGGTGGGGGAGCCTGCAGGATGTGGGATCTGTAGGATCCAGTCGGTGGGATTGGTGACTTAGCAAAGGAGCTTGTTTCCCAGGTTTCCCTGCCCATACTGAGGGTGCCTCAGGTGGCTCTGGTCTCCTGCCACCTGACTGGTCTCAGGGAGCTAAGGGGACAACTTACGCCCTGCCAGTCAGATGGAGAAGGGGATCCACAAATAGGACTGGTCACAGCCACTATCAATCCAGTGGAACCTGCTGGCTGGAACCCATATCTAGGTCCCTTTTCTGAACACGCCCTGGGGGTCCAGGTGTGCTGCCTATAGGACAGATCTGAGGAGAAGTGCTGCCCTGGTGAGGGCTGGGCTGGGAGGATGAGAGGACTCCAGACTTGCAGACTCAGCTCCCATTGGAAGCCACCTGGGAGCTGTGGCAGCTTGAGTCTCCCACCCCCACCACTTCTGGGCCTCAGTTTCCAAGTCTGTGAAATGTGAGAGGGCCCTTCCCGACCCCCTCCTCGACATGGGGAGGTATGGGGTGTTGAGGCCTTTGTGAGCCACTGTGGGGAAGGGCTGCCCTCCTGGGTCTGGGCTGGGTTGAGTGGCCTGAGGCTCTTGCAGTCTCAGGAGCTGCATGTTGGAGATGATTCTCAGGTGTGGGTTTCCTCTAGGGATCCTTCGGGAGGAGTTTGTAGTTTGGAGGGCAGGGCGGCAGAAACCATTGCGGTGGGAAGGGGCAGGGCACGAGCACGCCGTCTTGATCCAGGCAGACTCGTTTGCAAGACGGCTCTGCCTCTTGCTGCAGAGAGCCTCGGTTTCCGTTTCTGTGACTTGGGCATAACATTTGCACGTACCCAGGATGTTGCTGTGGAACTCAGAGGGCGCAGGCATTTGGAAAGCGTTGTCACACTCTGGGTCAGAAGCCTTCCAGAGCTCCCATTGTCCTGGTTGGTTACTCCTTACACCCTGTTTAATGTCTTTTTTTCTTTTTAAGTTTCCAGTTAAGTTTCTCTTTAATTTTTTAAAATTTTATTTTACTTTTGGCTGCATTGGGTCTTCGTTGCTGCACGAGGGCTTTCTCTAGCTATGGCGAGCGGGATCTACCCTTTGTTGCAGTGTGCGGGCTTCTCATTGCATTGGCTTCTCTTGTTGTGGAACATGGGCTCTAGGCGAGCAGGCTTCAGTAGTTGCTGCACGCAGGCTCAGTAGTTGTGGCTCACGGGCTTAGGTGCTCCACGGCATGTGGGATCTTCCCGGACCAGGGCTTGAACCTGTGTCCCCTGCATTGGTAGGCGGATTCTTAACCACTGTGCCACCGGGGAAGTCACTGTTTAATGTCTTTGGGTTACTTATTTTATTCTCCCTTCCTCACTTGGGGGATTGGGGTTGGGTAAGAAAGTGAAGGCTGCAAATGACTAGCTCTCGTCTGGTTATGTCACTAACCTACCGTCTGACCACCCTCTTGGGCCACCACGCCCGCGTGTATAAAGGGAAGCCACGGCAAAGTTTGATTTAGTTTGTTCTGTGCGGGGCAGTGCTGTACGGCGCTCTCCAATTTGATCAGCATGACATTTCCATGGGGATGATGCTGTTTCCCATTTTATGGAGGAGGAGGTGAGGGCTCAGAGCTAGTGAATGGCGGAGCCAGGATCTGAAACCAGCCTGGCTTATGTCCCGTGGGGCTGAGCACCTAGGACTCTAGGGCTGCAGGTCGGCCGGCTGGGAGGCTGCAGGACGGGAAGGTGAGTTCAGCATTGGCAGAGGAGCTGCCTTCAGGCTTCCCCGCCAGGCCTGGGAGTGGCCACTGGCCCCGGCTCACCCTAGCACCATGCACCCTGGCCCTTTTTCCCCTTGGCCCCAGGGCCCCCTTCCTTGGTCTTTTGCACCCCCTCCTCAGTTGCCCTAATGACTTAGCCCGGGTGGCAAGTTGAGTGGAGAAACCACTTCAGGGAAATGAGAGTCCTTGCTACCAGCCTGGGTCTCAGGTGTGTGCCTAGCAGCCCTCCCTGGGGGTCTGGTGAGCTGCACCTCCCCCCTCCAGCTGTTAGACAGGAACTGGAGAGCTGTGTGCCTGTGTGTGGTGTAGTAACTGTGTGTATGTAATTGTGCATGCATGGAACTGTACACGTATAACTATGCGTATGTGACTGTGCATGACCTGTGACCTTGTATAGAACCGTGTGGGTGTGTGACTGCAGTGTGTGTAGGTGTGTTTGTCTTGCATGTGTGTTTGTTTGTGCATGTGTGGGAGGCTGGAGGTAGTGGGAAGGGGGAGGTGTTGACTGCGTGGGGCTCAGGGCAGGGGCCCCAGGAATTTATGGCAGGGGCTAACGTTACCTCCTTTGCCGGCTAAAACACACTTTGTAGAACAGAGTTACACATATGTTTAGATAATTAGAACAGAAGCCAAAAGAACAATTCCATTCAAAGGGACGAAGCCGGGAGGTGGGGGTCCACCAGGATCTGGAGGGCCGAGTTCTGTCTCCCCAGCTCTCCCCGGCCTTTGCTGTGTTTTGATCGTGCTATTTAGAAAATCCCTTTGTTGTAGGATAAACTGACATTGGCCTGCGCGTTTCTGCTGTGAAGTTTGCTGTGTTCCAGGGCCCACTCGGGACATTAGGAGCTGATTAAATGAGCTAATTTTAATTTGTTCAGTGGTTACAGATGCAGAGACCTTTCCATGCCCTTTTCTTGAGGCTCTATTTATTTATTAAATTTTTTTCCTGAAAAGTAAAAGACCTTCAGGACTCCCTTTTCTCTTCCCATCCCCTCTTAAAAATAAACATATGAAAACATTTCAAACAAGAACTTCAGCTGGGAAAGAAGGTCTCCAATACGGGCTTAGCCACTAGAGGTGCCAGTGGGAGGCTCCCCGAGTCTGGGAGCTGGGGGGAGCTGGGGGCGGAGCTGCTGGGATGGGCCACCCACCACGGCTCAGGGAGAGGAGCCAGATGAAATTTAGTGGAAACGGTCAAAGACTTGTCTCACCTCCAGGCCTTTGCACGTGCTGGGGCTGCTGCTTGGGCCTCTGTTTCCATCCCTGCTTCTTTTCCTTGGCTAATTCTTATTCATCCTGCTGGTCTTAACGTAGAGGTTGCTTTTTCTAGGAAGCCCTCTTGCACCCCAGCCCCTGTTCTCCCACCGCCCCGGGGCCTTCTTCAGTTGTAGCAGATATCAGCACATAGAGAACGTCTGTCTCTTTCAGGAGGCTGTGAACTCCGAAGGGCAAGAACTGTGCCTGCGTTTTCTCGCCTCACACCTCCAGCACCAAAGTGCCTGGTGGGTTCTAAGCACATCATCAACGTCTGTCGAAGAGATGAATGAATGATTGAATGAATGGGTAGATGACATCTGCACTTACTGGACTACACTACATATCAAGCTCTTTTTTTTTTTTTTAATTTTTATTTATTTATTTAATTTTGGCTGTGTTGGGTCTTCGTTTCTGTGCATGGGCTTTCTCTAGTTATGGTGAGCCGGGGCATTCTTCATTGTGGTGCGCGGGCTTCTCACTATTGCGGCCTCTCGTTGCGGAGCACAAGCTCCAGACGTGCAGGCTCAGTAGTTGTGGCTCACGGGCCTAGTCGCTCCGCGGCATGTGGGATCCTCCCAGACCAGGCTCGAACCCGTGTCCCCTGCATTGGCAGGCAGACTCCCAACCACTGCGCCACCAGGGAAGCCCCAAGCTCTTTTTTAAAAACATATTTTAATTGAAGTATAGTTGATTTACAATGTTGTGTTAGTTTCTGGTGTGCAGCAAAGTGATTCAGGTATACATATAGATATATATTCTTTTTCAGATTCTTTTCCCTTATAGGTTATTACAGAATACCAAGGATAGTTCCCTGTGCTATACAGTAGGTCCTTGTTGGTTATCTGTTTTACATATAGTAGTGTGTGTATGTTAATCCCAAACTCCTAATTTATCCCTCCCTCCCTTTTCCCCTTCGGTAACCATAAGTTTGTTTTCTACGTCTGTAGGTCTATTTCTGTTTTGTAAATAAGTTCATTTATATCATTTTTTTAGATTCCACGTATAAGCTGTATCATACGATATTTGTCTTTTTCTGGCTTACTTCACTTAGCATGATAATCTCTAGGTCCATCCATGTTGTTGCAAATGGCATTAATTCATTCTTTTTTTATGGCTGAGTAATAGTCCACTGTGTGTGTGTGTGTATCAATATATGTATATGTATATAACATTTTCTTTATCCATTCGTCTGTTGATGGACATTAGGCTGCTTCCATGTCTTGGCTATTGTAAATAGTGCTGCTGTAAACACTGGGGTGCATGTGTCTTTCTGAATTAGAGTTTTCTCCAGATCTATGCCCAGCAGTGGGATTGCTGGATCATGTGGCAACTCTATTTTTAGTTTTCTAAGGAACTTCCGTGCTGTTTTGCATAGCGTCTGCACCAATTTACATTCCCACCAACAGTGTAGGAGGGTTCCCTTCCCTCTGCACCCTCTCCAGCATTTCACTACACAGCAAGCTCTTGATGTCATGTCCCTGGGGTCTCACCAATCTCAAATTGTCATCCGTAGTTGTGTGTGCCTGCCCCGCCCCCTCCGCCTGGCCGTTTTCCTCACTGATGTGGGCTGAGGATTCAGTGTTGAGGGCTGAATCTCCAAAAATGAACGTGGTGGGAACTCACGCTTACCCGGCCCAGCGTGACGCTGATTTCTAGGCCCAGGATGCAGCTCAGGCCCAGCTCTGCTGGAAACCTGACTGAAGGCCGCAGAGGGAGGAGAAGGGAGGAAAATTGCTCCGTGAGTTGGCTTTGTACAGCGCTTACGGGCCAGCCGGCCTTGGAGGATAATGTGCCAGTAGTGGAGGTGCTCGGAGCGCAGGAAAGGAGGGGATGTGTGGCTGCGGCCAGCTGCCACCCCCGATCTTGCCTCAGCCTCCCAGCCTCCTCCCCACTCTCTCATTTGCAAGGCGCCTTTCTCCGGGGTTGGGGCACCTTTCAGTGAGCAGCAGGGTTTTCCCTGGAGCTGTGCAGCCACTGTGGCCTGGCCCGTTTCTGGGGCCTGGTTTCCATTTGCTGAGTGCTTCTTCCCGCAGACGGCACCGCACCCACCCCACCCAGGGCCTCTGAGGGGCTGTCCCCCACCCTGTCCTGGCAGCCCTGTGTTCCTTCTTTAACCCCAACCTCAGGGATGGGCTTTGGAGTGGTACTGCCCCAGGCCCCTCGTCTCTGCAGAAATCCCAGAGCCGGAGGGGGAGTTGGAACTTCTCGGGTGCCCCTGGGGTCTGGGGCCCTCAACTGGGTCAGCATCTGGCCGAGTGGCCGAGCCTTTGGCCTCCTCTGTCTCCTCCCCCACTCCCTCCCCGAGGCCCTTCCTCTCCCCACTAGCTGGATTCTCCGCCAAGTGCCGGCGGGAGCAGCCACGCTGGGCCCATCCTTTCCCCGGCTGAGGGTGGGGATGCGTCCCGGGGCTGAGGTCACCAGTGGGGCAGTGGGAAGCGCTTCTCCAGCCCTTGCCTGCCCCGCTGCTGGGTGCCTGGAACAAGGGCATCAAACAACTTGGCCTGGGGCGCCCTGGTGAGCAGGGGGGAGAGGTAAGCGGAGAGGCGGGGCTGGAGGGGACGAATGGATAAAGCAGGCTGGTGTCTGCACCAGAATGCCAAGAGTCCCATTAGAGGCTCCTGGCTCCTCGGGAAGCAGAATGTTCGCTCAGAGTGGACTCTAATTCAGAAGGAAGGGAACTGTCTTCCTGGACCGAGAGAGAAAAAGCGAGGGCCTAGGAGGCACTGGTGGCCGGGCTGTTAGATCTGTGTTGGGTCCCGCAGTGTGGGAGTAGGATGCGGCCCCTTGGGAGCACCCTGATTTCTGGGTCTGGCGCTGCTCTCTTTGCTTCCCCCTCCCCTTCTCTCAGTGTCCGTCTGGTGGCCTCCCGGCCCCCGTCTCCTCCGAGAAGGCTGGCCTGCATCCCTGATCGTCTGTGTGCCCTTTGGGCTGGAACGCTTGCTGGCCCCTAAGTGCCTTGGCTCCCACCCCCGCACCCTCCTCCCAGCCCCTCACATCTGTCTCACTTCCTACAGCCCAGTTCCTGGCTGGCGGCTGGGAGGCTTCCTTCTGGGCCCGACCTTGCCACCCACAAGGCCACCGTGGCCCCAAGCCATCACCTCCCAGACGTCGGTCTCCTCTCTAGTCATAGGGGGACATGCCAAGAGAACACCGAGACAAGGCTCTATTGATCACCAGACCATGATTCCCAGTGGCTTCCGGGGGGCCCCACGGTGTAGGGGGCTCGGTGTTAAGCGGGTGCTTCTCGGGGCCAGCCACTTGTTCTCCTTGGGAAGGAACGGGTGAGTTTCTCTCTGTTTATTGTCGTAACCAAGCTACCAAAATGGCAAACTTGGGTTCGGCAATTACACAGCGTTTCAGAAGCAAATTGATAGGATAACGTGTTATTATTGGCTACTGGGTTAATAGCTATTTTGGCAGGCGTGCCAATCCTGCGTGGCATTGCTGGTGCGGGCGTGAGAGTGGCGTGATGGGGTAGAGGGGAATGGTGGGTGCGTGTGGCACAGAGCGGAAGACTGGGGAGGACCCCAGGGGCTTCCCTTCCCTGGCAGTGCCTGCTTGTTGCCTTAGCCAAGACCAGAGAGGTTGAGAGGCCAGCGTCAGGTCACACAGTGAGTCGACGCTGGGGTTGGATTTTGGGTCTCTGTGGGAATGAATAGCTTGGTCTGTGATCTCTGGAGGCAGGACAAGTGCCTTCGCTCTGAGCATCATGCTGGCATCTCAGACAATGGGGATTTGGAACGTACCCAAGGTGGCTCGCTCCGGCTTCAGGGCTTTTGCACACGTTCGTCCGCCTGCCTGGAACGCTCTTCCTCTAGATTCCTTGGTTTGCTTCCTTGCTTGCTTCAGGCCTCTGCTCATCTGTCACCTTGTCGCCTGTCTGGAGTAGCACCCCGCCGCCCCGTCCCTTCACTCTCAGCCCTCATCCTGCTGCGTATTTCTTTGTCGTGCCACCGGACTTACTACAGATGGATTTATTGCGTTATTGTTAGTCTCCTCTCATTACATTGAGGCTCTGAGGGCAAGGTCTTGGTTGTACTCACTACCCTGGCCCCAGAGCCTGGAACAGGGCTGCAGAGTAGACACTTGGTAATACTTGTTGAAGGAATAAGTGAATTTAAATTGTAATGTTATTTTAAAAAAATGGCTGCCACGTATTAGGTGACTGATTCTGTCTCCTCTCAGAGGATGGTGGGAGTCCGGGGATCCCGTTATTCCTGTCCCTAAGAGGTGGTCAGCAGGCCCTCCCTTAGGGCTCAGGATGACATCCGTTTCTTTTTGCTAAGGAAGCTCAGAAGAGAATGAGTTCCCCATCACTGCAAGGGACCAAACCAGTGGCAGAGGGGTTGGAAGTGCTGGTGGGGAGGGGACTGGGTCCCCTCGAGGGCCCTTCTATGTTTGGGTTCCGTGATGGGCTCCGTGGTAAGATAGTGGGGTCGGCTCTTTCCATCACATGCTGTTAGTGGCTCTTATCCCAGATCCCCGAATGGTGTGTGAGGATGTGGAAAATTGGGGATGCTCATGGGAAGGGCAAACTGGGAGTGGGAGGTTATGGCCCACCAAGGCGGTGAGCCCTGCGGTTCACCAGGGGTCTTCCCAACGGCCTCTGCTCTTGCTGCCACCGATCTGGAAACGACATGCAATGACACATTCATTGAGCGTTTCCCGTGTGCCCAGTGCTGGGCCAAAGCGGATTATCCTATTTAATCCTCACCACAACCAGAGGAGGCAGAAGGTGTTCTCTGTCCATTTTCCCCCTTGGTGAGGCTTAGAGAGGTTCGGTAACGGATCCGAGGTCACATAGCTGGTCAGCGGTGGAGCTGGGACGTGAACCCAGCTCTCTGGCTAGGGAGCCTTCCTGGACGCGCTCCTGGTGCGCCTGGAACCAGGCTCCCTGGGCCAGTGTGTCTGCTGGCCCAGCACTCCGAGAGAGCCTGGCATGGACAGAGTAGGTGTCAGTAAGTATTCAGAGAATGAATGAATGAATGCAAGGAGTTTCCCAAGATGAACAGGAAGTGATCAATTTTTTTGGTCCGTTTGGGCAGGAAAGGAGAAACCCAGGGCGGCGGTGACCAGGAAGGGGTGATACCCGTGTGTGCTTGGCTGGCCTAACTTCCTCCCAGAAGAACTTACAAGGCAGCCACTTGGCCGTGTGTTCCTAGAGGGAGGGTGTGCTTATTTGTGGGGGTTGGGTAGTCAGTAGGGAGATTTTGGGTGAGGTTTGGAGGTCCCTTGCGGGGAAAGGCACGCATACCGGTGCATGCACACACACCCCCACCCTCACCCTCCAGTGTGCTGTGTGGAAAGAGATATTTACTTGCCGAGTTTTACCAGAGAAACATGCAAACCTTTCACTCCACCCCAGATCACACTGCTGATGCTGTACCTTTAAGAGCATGGAATCTTAGCTTATTATTTTATTAAATCTATTCATTTGTTCTGCTCTGGTCTGAATAAATAGGAGGCCTGTAACCACCCACCCCCAACCCTTCCTGTCCACTCCCAGTGTCTCCTTTGTTTTAATACCGTTTCTCCAGGGATTCAGTCTAAGGCTGGCTGGCTGAGCTCTGCCTCCATCCCTGCCATCCGCCTCCCCTACCCCTACATACCCTTGCTCTCTCCCTGGTTCCAAGAGGTTCTTTGAAAGGAAAGAATGACAAATGCGGGCTACGCTGAACACTGGACTAGTTGCATTCTGCCACAATGTGCGGACGCCCCAGGGACCTGGCTCTGCAGGGGTGGGCCCCTCTGGGCCCAGGTGGTCAAGCTAGTGGTCAAACTCATTAACCCCTCAGCTGCCAGCTGGAGCCTCCACCTGGTGGGGACCCTCCTTGAGTGACTCCCGGCGCCTTCTTTGCGATTAGCTCTGTCGTTCATTGGTTAGTTCATTCATTCATTCTCTCATTCAGGTGTTCATTCATACTACAGGTAGAAAGTGCCTCCTTTAGACCAAGCCCTGGGCTTAGCATTCCTTCCATCTGTCCATCCATCCATCCATCCATCCGTCTATCCATCCATCCATCCATCCATGTCATTCATTTATTCATGCTACAGTTACCAATTGCCTGCTCTAGGACAAGACCTGAAATGTACCCTTTCATTCATTCATTCACACATTTATTCAATCATTAAGCAGATAGGTACTGGCAGGCACCTGGTGGGGGCTCCCAATTTGGGGCTTCTCAGAGTTGTCTCTGGGCAGCTCTAAGCCAGGAGTACCTGTAGGGAGACCCTCACAGAATAACCCAAGAATGACATTCTTGGGCAAAGATGAACAAGTGAAGTGCTGCTTCGATGCAGTGTGAATGGCGGAGGAGGAAATTCACAGCGTGTTCACAGCCCTGCACCCAGCACTGACTAACAACCTGGCTGAGACACTCATTCATCCGTCGTTCGTTCATGGAACATTCAGCAAATGTCGATGACCTGCTCTGTGCCGGTGCTGACATGAGCTGGTAGCTAGCCCTGCTGGGGACAGTGGCCCCGGCAGGCTGTGGGCATAGCACCACCACCCTCAGGGATGCTGAGTTGGGGGCAGGGTCTCCCCTTCCCAGACGCCCTGCGGGGAGGATGTCGTGGGTGATGCATTGTGCAAAGGGTCCTGGGTGATTCATCGCTTTCCACAGGGTGGTCTTTCTCTGTTTATACCTCTACATTACGTCAGCCTTCTCAGCCTCCTCTGGGGTGTGTGTGCGTGTGTGTTTTGGGAGGGTTCCCATAATTCCACCTCTAACGTATTGACATTTTGTGAGGTTGGTGAGTCAGGCAGTCAGATCCTCCTAGCTCTGCTGGAGTCTACCTTGGGGCAATTCCCTCTCTCAGACCTCAGGTCCTCAGTATCCGCACATGCACAACGGGTGGCAGCTGGACACTCCCAGAGGTTTATTTCAGCCTCTGAGCCTCGGGTTCCTCATTTGTAAAATGTGTCTAGTGAAAGGATTATGTGTGGTTTAAATGCATTAATACACGCAAAACATTTATGCTTAATAATATAAGTAAACAAAAAGAGTGAGCATGGCATATAGTAAGTGCTCAGTGAACATAGTTTATGATGATTTTCAAGTCTATTTATGACAATAGGCACAGTGTAGGGTAAGATGAGGGCTTGGTTACGGCATAAGGACGTGGTGGCCATTCAGGCTGAAAAAGCAGAGGTGGCGGCAGGGGGTAGGGGTGCCTAGGGAAGGGTCCGCGATGCCGAGAAGGGACCAGGGGACTGCATGCCCCAGTTGTGATGTCTGGGACTGCAGCTGCCTTGCCCCACGCTTGGAAGTCGAGTCAGGGGACTGCCCCTGGCCACAGCCGCCTCCGGGGGGTGCCTGTCATGCCAGCCCAGCCACACGGGGCTCCTCCTTCACACTGTGGTCCCAGGCCAGGTGGCCACCTCCCCAGCTGCTGCCCCTGCACTCGGGGCCTTCCCCAGGCTACGTTAATCTCCTCCCAACCCAGGTGGGGCTGGAGCAGTCTCAGTCATCGAGGGTTGACAGCTCAGCAACAAAACCCACAATGGCAATTTTTCTGGAGGCTGAGACGTGAAAGGCCAGGGAAAATTGAAATTTTCTCTGCTGAGTCGCAGACTGGCTGAGTATAAAGGCTGAGTGGGGCCCGCAGAGTGGCTGCACTGCTGGCACCAGCACATCGGTGGGGAATCCTAGGGCTCTTCCCCCTCTTCGGGGCCCAGCCCGCCTCTTCTCCCCTGCCTGCCTCCGGCCAGGTGCTGTGCTGGGCACACCACGCCACCCCCCCCAGCACGCTCCCAGCCTGGAGCGGGGCGAGGGGCACACAGCGAGCTGCAGTCCTGTGCGAAGCGGAGGCCAGAGGAGGAGCCTCACAGTGGGGGCCTGAGGCACTTTCAGGGATGGGCAGCCCAATTTTAGATGGTTCATGCAATTTTTAAAAAGGTAATTATGTTTGTATTTTAATGGACATTACAAAACATGATACACACGATTTCATCAAGATAATTATTTGGGATTACACTCAGGTAGGTAGCCCTGTTAGGCCTAAAGCAGGTGAAAGGACAAAGTTGAGTGATAGTAATAAAAGTAAGTAAGTAGGGCTTCCCCGGTGGCGCAGTGGTTGAGAGTCCGCCTGCCGATGCAGGGGACACGGGTTCGTGCCCCGGTCCGGGAAGATCCCACATGCCGCGGAGCGGCTGGGCCCGTGAGCCATGGCCGCTGAGCCTGCACGTCCGGAGCCTGTGCTCCGCGATGGGAGAGGCCACAACAGTGAGAGGCCCGCATACCGCAAAAAAAAAAAAAAAGGGAAAAGTAAGTAAGTAAATAAATAGGGCAAGTCTGGAAGGTGACCCGAGCGTGGCGAGTCACTGGATGGACTTGGCTTGCAAATCTGGCGCCACCACCTTAGGTAAGTGTCGTGGATGGGTTTCCTGAATGGAGAGCTTGAGGCCAGGACTTGGGTCCAGGTTCTACGATGGGGAGGTAGGTGCTCTAGGAAGCAGGAGTGAGGGACAGGGAGAGTGAGGCAGGGAAGGGAAAGGTCAGTATTGAGGAGGAGTGTCAAGGTCACGGCTGCGGACCCCTGGGCTCGATTCAGCTGGAACCTTCATGTATGTGCAAGATGCCCTGCAGGCTCCAGTCCCCCTTCGGTTGAGGACCACCTTCTGGAGAGAGGCAGAGCCCTGGAGGCGAGAGCTTGAGGTGGGGCCTCAGGCCCCGGCGCTCAGACCGTCCACCGCAGCTGCGGCCGGACCGAGCGGCTGGGGGCTGTGCTGCACGTGCCTGGGGCGCCTGCCGAGGCAAAAGCCCCCCCGCTCTCCATCCCCAGTGTGTTCTATGCAATGGGACCAAGCTGTGACGGTCTTGTGGGATTGCCGAGAGGGCCCCTGACACGTCACAGGGCAAAAAGAGCGAGTATTCTGGGGGAGAGCTTCCATCCTCCCAGCTGTGGGAGGCTCCTCAGTTCTCCAGATGCTTGGGGGGATCCTTGAGCTGGTTCTCTGTGGATTCGACTGAGGTGAAAAACAGCGGATCCGGGCTTCGAGGTCAGACAGCATGCCTGCCTTGTCTGCAGAAGTCTGACCCTCCCAGCCCGAGCAGAGTGTCCCCCAAGACGTGTCTGGGCTGAAAATGAGGACTCGACCCTGACATCCTCCCGGGGTTCTTGATTGGGCATCCAGCCTGGGCTCTAAGGGAAGCTGGCTCCGGAGGCGGGGGGCGGGGATGTTCTTGCTTCTGAGCAGGTGTCACCCGCCCAGTTTCCTTCACTCCCATATGGTGATTCGCACACACAGTATCTCAGGGTGATTAAAAGCACAGCCTGTGAGGTCAGGTGACCCATATTCAAAGCCCAGCTCGGCCATTTCTGACCTGTAGGACCCTGGAAGTGTTAATTAACCTTTGTAAGCCTCAGTTTTCTCATCTGCAGAATGGGGGCTGGCAAGAATAACTCGTCAGACTGTTGTGAATATTAAATGAGACAACGTGTGACATGGAGCAAACAAGAAATGTCTAGCACATAATAAATGTCATTTATTATCCATATGTTATAGGCATGTATGTACATATTTAATATGAAATATAACATACTTATTAATCATCTTTCCATGTCTTTAAGATCTATGTTAGACGCTTCAAGTTCTAGGTTAGAAGCACCATGTGGTTTTCTCTGATACTGGGTTTTGTGAAAATTATAATACGAATCTGGTTATTTATTCACATTCTTTACCTTCATTGAATACTTCCTCTGTCCACACCTCCAGTAAGAAAGTCAGGATACAAGCTGCGTTCTGTAAATGAGCTGAGGAGAGCCCGGAGGCCAGGGGTTTTCCCAAGGTCACACAGCTGCTTGGGGCTGGAAGCAGCCCCAGAACCAAGGTGCTGGTCCAGCCCGCGGGGAGAGGCCCCGGCCCAGTGCCGTGGGTTTTGCTGTGTTCTGCTTGAGGCCAACCAGACCTGGAGGGGAGGCGGCAGCTCCTGTGTGGATGAGCTCTGATTCTTCCCGGGGCCTCCCTCCCTCGGGGAGCACTGAGACCTCCTGAATCTGTCTCAGGCCTCGCCCAGATGCCCTGCCTGTGACCTCCCCCTGCACCTGCCCTGATCGCTGTGAGCGCAGAGCTAAGCCAGGTCTCTGGGGACTGGGGGGCATGGCCTGAGGGGTGGAGGGCTGCTGAGCGGGGCCGGGTGTGGCAGCAGGCTCTTAGGACGGCTATTCCTGACCCTCAGCTCCCAGGCCCTACCTGGCACCGTCTCTCACGTCTTCTCCCTGGAGGAGCTGGGGCTGGAAAATCATTGCAGGGCAAAGCCCTGGAGAGACCACGCAGGCTTCAGCCTGCTGTTCCTGAGATTTCCAACTTCCACGCTCACTTCTACACTGGAGGTCCCAGGCTTTGGTCATTTGTATCCCTCTGCCATAATTTTTGCAGGATTTCCATATCACTGGTACTATGATTTACCTAGTATTTTTCTTTAAGTCCTCTTTTTGTACTTTAATTTATTTACTTAATTCTGCCAATGGAAAATCAGTATCATTTGCTGTAAGTAGGCAGTGACCTTAAAAGTAAATTGAAAACAGACCCAAAGAAAAGCTCACGTTCAAGTTCTTCCAGCCAGAGCTTTGGCATTCTGAAAACCCTGAGCCTTGGGGTCTATTCTCTCTCTGTTGGAACGTTAGAGAGAAATTAAGGACGCGGCACCAGGTGGAGTCCTTCTCCTCTGCCTGACGGTCGAAAAGGGAATCAAAGGGGCACGAACTTTCTCACTTTGTGCGTCAGTGTTAGGCTGCCCCCTAAATCACCGTGGGTTCTAATGATGGTGCACGTCCCATGTTTGGGGGACGCGGGTCAGTGGAGAGCCTCCTCCTTCCTCAAAGCACGACTTGAGTGCCCCTGCCTCCCAGCATGTGGCACCTCCCTGCTCACACTTCCCTGAGCCTGCCCGGGAGGGAGCTGTCCGGGCCTCCCCCAAGGGAAAGCTCCCTAGAGCCCTGCAGATGAGTGTGAGCTGTGCTAGGCAGACCCCTTGGATGCATTGGACTGCTGTCTCCTTAGTTTGATGGCTTTCTGGAGAAATATGGGATCATTCCAGACTCTTTCCACTACCTGCTGTGAAACTCGGGGCCCTTGCCCTCTCTGAGTCTCAGGTGTCTGATCTGTAAAACGGGGAAAATGATGGTGGGCACCACGTAGGATGGAGGTGGGGATTTAATGAGGTCAAGCTTATGAGGCACTTGGCACTGTGCCTGGCACTCACGGGGGGCTCTGTGGTTGGTGGCTGCAGGGTGGGACTGGGCCGTGGGCAGCGATACCAGTCTGAGGTTCAAAAAGTGGCTCAGTGTGACTATGTTTCAGACCTGAAAGAATGAGGGGGGACACAGGGGCTCCCCAAGGACTCAAAATAGACAGTGATGCCAAGTGCCACAGTGCAGGGTAAAAAGTGGCAGTGCCCCAAAGGTCAGGGAAGGGCACCAGTGGTGGCAGAGGGAGTCAGGGAAGGCTTCCTGGGGGCAGTGTCTTGAAGGAGGAGCCCCTGCTGATCAGGCCGGGCATGCTGTGGTGGCAGTACGGGCCTCTGGACGTGTTGCTCACCTCCCTCCCCACAAAGGAGAAGGAATATCCTCTCCCTTTCAGAGCTTCAGCTCTGGATGCCGCATACTCTTTCCGCTGAAGTTGGCCGAGGAGATGCCTGAACACTTCTCAGAAAATTCGAGGACTTCCAGACTGCAACTCTGACATCTGCAGCTATAACGTAGAGAAGGGAAGAATGCTATCCAAATAAACTTAATCCTAATCAAAGGAGTATTTTCTTACAGAAAAGCTTCACCTATACTTGATAGTTTTAAATTGTTCTGCGTACCAATTAGAGGTTTAATTTTGCTGTTCCCTCCAGTGGCTGGAGGATGTGTGTGGTTTGCGTTTAATCAGAGTTGGGTTTTTTTTTTTTTTGGCTGGTTCCAGGGAGGGGAGGAGATGAGGAGACTGTTTTGGGGTTTCCTTCTGGTCCTGCCAGGACCCGTGTCTAGGGTAGAGGTGCTGGGTGCCTCCGAGTTTGGGGTTCTTTGCCGGGGCAGCGTGGACGTCACCAGGGAGTGAACCAGAGTCCCCTCGTGCCCACCTGAGGGCAGCTGGGATGTTCTGCCACCACATTCCTGCCTGGAGAACCCAACGCCGAATTAAATGTATGGATTATCCAAAAATTTCTGCAGCAATAAGGTGAGTTATTATTGATTCACAGAGCACGACAAAACATCGCTGCATGAATTAGCAAACAGCTGTTTCTAATTTGAGTTTAGAAGGGTACACAGAGGAACTTGTTTCTCTGTTCACTCCTTTCATTTATAATGAATTTTAATCACCGCTACAGGTGAGAAAAATGTAGAAACAAGCTTGTATCTTGTGGAAGAAACAAAGGAGAGACAGATGCTAACAGATTTCCAGTCTGTGATAAAAAGGATGTTTTGGTACACTTTACATGTAATTAGAGCGCAGCTGTTTCCAGTCCCAGGTCCACGAACACGGCCGAATGTGGGCTCTGCCGATCTCCAAAGGGAGGAAAGAAAAACAGTGATTCAACCCTGAAAGCATCTTGCTTTCTCTCGAGTCGAGCAGAGAGCCCTTTGCTCCAGCCCTTGGTGGTGTCATTTCGTGAAAGCTCATGGAGGTGACTTCGGAGACTCTCTGCAGCCGCGACGGTGGGAGGCTGGTGGGGTGAGGTTGGGGAGTGCAGGGGGCCCGGCCAGGGGGCTGATGGAAAAGCCTTCCAGAGCCCCTCTGCTAGTAACAAGAGCCCCATCTTTGGGGCTCATGGGGGAATATTGGGGCCCTTCTTCCCTGGCAGGAGCCTATCGTGACACTCCACCTTAGCTAGTTTGATCACCGCCAGCTCTCGGGCGAGTTGACGAGTGCTCTATTTTTTTTTTCCTGGTGTGTTTAATTTCTGCAATAAAACTCAAGCTCAATTGCATTTTCAGTATCAGTGCTAGGTAAATTTGTCTAAGGAATGGAGTAGCCGGGCAGGCTGTGTGTTCTGTGGGGTCAGAGGCTTCAAGGGGAAAGGCAGATGTCCCCTTCCTGTCCTGGGCGTCCAGCAGCCCTTTGGGATGGCAGCCTAGTGGGTGAGGGGCAGGGGTGCTCTGGGAGTCAGGCCTCATCCCCCACGCCCTCCACCGTGAGCCTGGAGACCCGGGTCCAAGCGCCAGCGAGGCCGCTGGTGCCTGAGTTTTCTGTCTATACGATGAGGGGGCTGGGCTGGGGGCTCTTGTAGGCTTCTTTCCTCTCTGATGTCCTGGGATTGTAAATGGCAAGGGCCCGATGGGCCTTTATGCAGGTTGAGTGTCTTTTGCTTAGAAAATCGTCTTCTGTAGGGGGGTAACTGCTTGTCCTTAACTTAGACCTTCCTGGTTGTTAATCAGAACTCAGGGAGGTGGGACCCCTCACTGTCTTGTGCCCATTCAAACCATCACGGCCATTGCCTGCCTCTCTTGCCTGTCTCTCTCTCCCTTTCTCTGCCCTGTGACCTTATGTTGAGCTGGGAGCCAGTAGCCAGTGACTATTTTTATCTAATAGAGCATTTCTCATATATAACCTGTTACAAATATTGACTTATTTCATCTGCATAGCAACTCTATAATTGGGACTATTATTATTATTCCCATTTTACAGATGAGGAAACGGAGGCAGGTTTCTTCTTCTGTACAACTGAGGAGGTTCATTAACTTGACGGAGCTGGGAGTCTAAGGCTCCTTAGTCCAGCTGCTGGACTCGGCTGCCAAGCAAACAAAAGTGGCTTTGGGGCCCAGGACGCCTCATAGTGAGGAAGGGGGCCCTGTCGGTCTGGACAGACAGGAGAGTGAGCACCCGGTTCTAACGGGGAGCGGCAGCTCTGGTCTGTCATGGCTGCACCAAATGCAGGTCCTGTGTCTCCAGGTCTTTGCCTTCTCCTTCCAGAAAACTCAGAAGTGGATGTTTTAAAAAACATTGAGTGTTCTTGATTTCTAAATGTTGGCATTTTTACAAAATAACTGATAACTGGGTGGTCCCCAGACCATCTGGTGAGAGGACAGTCACGGTGATCTCTGTCCCCCTGCTCAGGTCATCATCTCTCTCAGTCCCGCTGGGAGTCCAGTCCCAGCTTTTTCATTTACCATCTGCTCTGTGACGTCGGGGTTTGATCTAACCTCTCTGTTCCGTTTCCTCATCCGTGGGGTTGACCACGCAGCTTATTGTGTAAACCCAGATCCTTTGAGTGTGAAAGAGGGACACAGGCTGGGTGGGATGCTGGGTTCCATCCCAGGATCCCTGGGTGTGTGGCGCCCTGCTTGCTTGTAATATGGAAATAACAACCACCACCACTACCTCAACCATGAGGAGCTGCTCCAACGTCAAAGGGATAATGGGTGTGAAAATGCTGTGTAAAATTTTAAATGCCATACAGTTGATGGGATTTACAATTAATGAAAAATAGTACAAGTTCCACTAGTAACCTCCTTCATTTATTGAATGCTTAGCAGCATATACACATGACCCATTTTGTAAGGTAGACACTCTTATTATCCCCATCCTATGGTTGAGGAAATGGGGGCTCAGAGAGGTGCAGTGACTTGACAACCGTCACACAGCCAATGAGTGGCAGCTCAGTCTAAGCGAGCCCATACTCTCAAAATACGGTTCTGCTGTCTCCCAGTGGCTGATGTCTCCTTGAGACTGATGGAGTCTCTTCAAAATAATGCTGATGGTTTTGGTTCCCCGGAAGGTTTATTAAGGGCCCGGATGGCAGTCGTTGGCTGTCAGGTGGCATTTCAGCAGCCCCTAGAGACAGCTAGAAAAAGGCATGCCGGGCCATGGCTTTCAGTCTGTTGGGAGGTCTGTGGGCCCTCAAGGATATGTGCCAAGTGTCCCTTAGAGGTGGGTCAAAGAATAGGACCCCACCCTTTACCCACCAGGGCCAGCTCCTCCTCTCAGTTTGGGGCCACTGACCTCTGCATGCCAGCCTCCACCCTCATGCTGCCTGTTGACCCGTGAGCACCACCCGCGCCCAACCTGCTTAATTTTGATTCCCAAACTGAAAGAATGATCCCTGCTTTCCCTGTCTGTGGCCTCACTGGTGATGATGAGATCATAGCTGCAAAGGCACTCTAAGCTCCCTGGAGCAGGGAAGGGTGAATACAAATCGCTGTTATTTTTACTGAAAGCATAATTCTAATTCAAGATTTTAGGTGGAGCCATGTCAGCTCCTGGTGTCCTTTAGGAGGCTCCTTGGCCTGCCTCTGAGGAAAGACCCCCCAGCTGCCTTTTCCCCTTTCTTCTCAGGGTGGACTCTTGATTTCTCAGGGGCTGGGCCTCCAACCTTTACACCATACCCTCAAATGTCCCTTTAGGGAAATCAAATATCTACATGCACAACTGACTACTGCTTACATGAAAGGATTTTCCCCCTCCTTTTAAAGTGCTTCCCTGGTGGCGCAGTGGTTGAGAGTCCGCCTGCCGATGCAGGGGACACGGGTTCGTGCCCCGGTCCAGGAAGATCTCATATGCCACGGAGCGGCTGGGCCCGTGAGCCATGGCCTCTGAGCCTGCACGTCCGGAGCCTGTGCTCCGCAATGGGAGAGGCCACAACAGTGAGAGGCCCGCGTACTGCAAAAAATAATAATAACAAAAATAAAGTGCTTCAAAGTGGCAAAGCATTGGTTTAGGGTTGAAACTTGAGATGGTAACTAATTGACAGAGAGGTTGGGCAGACAAGAGCAGAGAAACCTAAGAATGCTAGGTACCTTCTGCAACCCTCAGAGGTCCAGGCATGTAGAGCAGACTCAACAAACATGCGCCGAGGGAAAGAACACAAACCGGGAGATGTCCAGCAGGAAGCTGGGATACCTACTATCTGGCATTCCTCATTCCTGTACCCAGGGAAGCCATCACTAGTTGATCACAGACTCTTAGAGCTACAAAGCCTCTTAGAGACCAATTCATCAGATTCCCGCTCTCAAGAGTTGGGAAAATGGAAGAACAAGAGGGGATGGGTGTACTTGCCTCTACATACATCCCTATGCTTATTCAGTGCCAGAATCTGACCCTAGTCCAGTAGTGATCTCATCCACTGTGGCTCATGGTACCACCCTCTGGGCTCAAAGTTCTACTCTCTGGCTTTGCCCTCTGAATTATCTTTTTTTTTTTTTCCTTTTTTAAATGGAAATTATCAATGTTTGCAGCTGAGTAATTTTATTAGCCTATTTCCTGCCTGTAGAATTTGGGGGGCTTCCTCAGCCTTCTTCCATCTCCTTTTTGGTCCAAGCTGGCAGTGTTTCTGCTGGTATAAACTTTTCAAGAAGCTTGTGGGTCTCCTGTGTATGTCATGGGGGATCTATACCGTTAGACAAGAGGTCCCTACATAGATTTTTTTCTAGATAATCTGATCTCTACTTTTGGCTTCTTCTGGGATGGCTCCAGGGCAATGCCCCCAAATTTCCTAGATGCTCTCTGGTTTGACATAGAGGATATGTGAGTCACATTCTTAATATCTTCAAAGAGTCTTTTGTGTGACTGAGTGTTCCAACCTTTCGATTCTTCTGAGATATTAGCAAAATGTATAGTCACACTCTCAGTCTTCTCCCTAGAGTGTGATTTGCTGATAGTGAATCTCTTAATTATAATGTCTTTTGCAATTTGGTTAGGCTGAGAATTTCCAAAATCATCAATTCCTGGTTCTTTTTGCTTAACAGTTCTTCTCTCAATCCATCTCTTTCCTCTCCACTACAAGCAGCAAGAAGAAAACAGGCCATACCTTCAATATGTTGCTGGGAAATCCCCTCAGCTAAATATCCACTTTTATCTATCACTAGTCCTGTTTTCCACATAACTGTGGGACATGATTCCCTAAAGCTTCCTGGCACTGTATAACAAGTATCCCTTTCTTCCAGTTTCCAATATCAAGTTCCTCATCTTCTAAGCCCTCGCCATCAGTGCCTTTAATGTTCATGTTTCTCTTATCCGTTTGTTCATGATGATTTAGGTATTTTTTACGGTGACTTAGGTTTTCTCAAATGTACTCCTTACTTCCTTTTGAGTCTTCACTAACAGAGGCAGTTTTTCTATGAATAATCTTTTAAAGGTAATATAGGTTTTTTCTACCACACTCTTGAAAATTCTTCTAGTCACTGCCCACTGCCCAATTCCAAAGCCACTTCCGCACTTTTCAGGTATTTGTAATAGCATCACCCCTCTCCTGGTACCAATATCTGTATTCGTTTCCTATTGCTGCTGTAACAAATTATCATGGACTTAACCGGCTTAAAACAAGAACAAATTATTATATTATAATTCTGTAAATCAGAAGTCTGACATGGATCTCACTGGGCTAAAACCGCAGGGCTGTGCTCCTTTCTGAAGGCTCTGGAGAGAATCTGTTTTCATGCCTTTCCCATTTTTAGATTCTGCCCACATTCCTTGGCTTGTGGCCCCCTTCCATCTTCGAAGCCAGCAATTGTATCACTCTGACTTCCTCTTTTGCCTCTCTCATCTGCATTAAGGAGCCTTGTGATTACATTGGGCTCTCCCAGGTAATTTAGTATAATCTCTTTATCCGAAGGTCATCTAATTGGCATCCTTAGTTCTATCTGCAACCTTAATTGACCTTTGCCATGTAATGTAACATATTCCTAGGTTCTAGGGATTAGGATATGAACATCTTGTTGTGGGGGGGGGCATTACCTTGCCTACCACAACCTCTGCACAGATTATTTAAGCATCCTGCTCTGCCTGCCACCAAGTGAGGCAAGAAACCAGCTACATTCCTTGGTGCTTGGCATCAGAGCCAGCCTTGGGTAATCCAGCTTTACCTCGGGTAAAGCCAGCCACCGACTCTGCCCACTTTGGGACATGCCTTTGTCTTTGTGGCGGGTGGGGTCATAAAGTATGAGGACCTCTTCTTGGCTGTCCTTGAGTTGTAGGGGTTGGCACTGAGCAGCTTCTGCAGTGGGGCAGGCCCTGAACCGGCACTCAGGGCCTGGAGAGGCAGTGTAGTCTAGTGGTTAGTGAGTGGATTTGGGGTGGGGGTAGTGGTACATTTGCCACTTGCTAACTCCATGTGCTCAGAAAGTTGCTTTCCTTCTTGGAGCCTCAGTTTGCACGGTTAGAAAGAAGGGGATGTAACAGCACCTACCTCGTAGCGATATTGTGAGAATCAAACGAGAAAATGCTGGCAAAGGATCTGGTTTATAGAGAATGTTCCATAAATAGTAACTACTGTGGTTTTTATGAGTTTAGTTCTGGATCTGTCTGCTCCTGCTCTGTGGCCTCTGTTTCCCTGTCTGTGTTAAATAAGATGAGTGATGGCCCGTTAACTTCCTCTTGCCTCCCCCGCCCCTTGCACTGATCCTACATGTGTGCATATAACTGAGTTGCGGAGTATTCTGGGATGGATGGCCAGCTTTGTCACCTGGTAGGAGGTAAGGACCAGGGCAGGCACTCTTGTCGCCTTCTTGTCGGTGGGGCCCCCTGGGCCTAGTTTGAGTCTGGATGAGTCCCTGGTAGGCATGGAGACAGTGAGGATGCCCCACCCAGCTGGGAGCTCTGGCCTGGCAGCCTCCGTCTCCTACTGGGCCTTCATACCGTGGGATCCAGGACCCCACTCTGGTCCAGGGGTTAACTGTGCTGGGCCTCTCAGGAAGCTCACACCACAGTTTACTGGAAGCAGCCCCAGGAAAAGGCCTCAGAGATTGCCCAGTCCAGCCATGTCACAGAGGCAGAAGCACTCCCACCCTCCCAGCAACAGAGTGGCCTCTGGGACCGAGTTCGTCACAGATCCAGGCTCCCCACAGATCCCCCTGCTGCACCAGGTTTACAGAGAGCGCAGGGAGACAGATGGGTAGAGATTTGAAGTTTCCTAAGAAGAGATCAGCAATTCACCCAGATGTTGCTCCAGCTGAATTTGCATCGTTTCATGTCTGGAAGCCACCTGTCTGGTTCTGGCTGCCTCTGTGGGAAGTGCAGTCAGTGGTGTGTCCTGAAGCACATTCATGTCTTGCAGCTTTTGTCACCTCGGGCTCCGGGGAGCATTGATCTGCCCTCCCAGGATGCCCGGGCTGCTTTGTGCCCACTTTGGGTGGACCTCACCATCAGCAGAGTTGGACCTGCTGACCCTTATCCCTGGCTGGAGACCCCTCTCTAGACTACAACACAGCTCCACAGTACCTGTCAAATGCTGTTGTCTCTGCTTGAACAACAGGATTTTGGTGATCCTGCCCTAAAGCCTCCTTTTCAGAGGGGATGCACAGTTCCCTTCTTGGAAGAGAAAACCTGATGGTTAAAAGCTTCTTCTCTAGCACTGGGAATCAGGAGACCTCCTCCTCCAATTTGCTTCCCGCTCTTTGAACATTCCACTTGTGCACTCCTCTGCTCGTGGCAGACATTACCAATTGATTTCAGCACTCATTTCTTCTGAGCCCAGATAGGGCCTCAGAATCCTCCTGAACACAGTATTCGAGGTGACCACTAACAATTTACCGTCCCTGGAAGTTTTCTTCTCTCTCTGGGCCTCAGCTTCTTCCTCTATATCAAGCGGGATTGGCGTAGATGGTTCCTGAGTCTGGGGTCGGGCCACAGTTATTCCCATTCCTGGAATTTCCAACAGGGACAGAGGGGAGGCTCTACCTGGAGCCCCGTAGAGCTTTGTCTTGTGGGGAGGGAACTTGCCTCCATAGCAATTTTCATTTTCCCATGGAATTGGGTGAATAGCAAGGAGACCTTCTGGGGCTTCGTGAGGAATCGTCGAGCCTTTTTGTGGCTATTATGGAAACAATCTGGATGATTGGAATATTGTCCAAAATGACTTTTATATTCATCCAGAGGGGACTCTTGAGGCTCAAATTCCAACTTCCCATATTACGTGGGGGCAGCCGAGGGCCAGGTCTCCTGCTGGACTCTCTGTCCAGTGCTCTTTCCTCTGCCCCAGCGTGTCTCCCCCAGGCCCCTCGCTTGTCCCAAGTCTGCCTGCTGTGCACGGTCTGGACTCTCCATGGGGCAGCGCCCAGGTGGGGTGCACTCGAGTGCACAGGACCCCACACTGGGGGCACTTGTGGACTTGGAAACTTCACTCCTGGGACCGCTCAGCTTTTGTCCCCTCTGGAGGCTGGTGGTCATTTTTATTCACTTGAATGGACCTGCCCATCCCAGGGATGTCCTAGAAACCTGGAGCTGCCTGGGCATTGGCTGTTTACACCTTCCCCCTCACTGTTCTTTTCAGAGCCGTTTATTCCTCTAGCACAACTTCAGTGACAGAGGGCTCCCTCCCTCCTCAGCCTGTGCCCCTCGCTGCAGGAAGGTCCCCCTTTCCGCTCACTCCTCTGGGCCTGTGGGCTAGCTACTCTCTCTCCTGCATCCAGGTACTTCCTCGGCAGCCCCGAGCTGGATTCTCTGTGACTGGAGGAGCGTGGAGCTGAGGGTCCCAGCCGTCCTGGGTGGTGGCCACTCTGCTCTGCCCAGACAAGGTGTGTCTGAGGCCACGTTGTCATGGCTGTGGCCTCAGCCTGTGGAATTCACCAAGTGTGGCCATGTGAGCTTGGGGTCCATCTGACTCTTTCTGCCACTGATGTATCCCGAAGCCCAGTTAATGTTCTTTTTTCTATATAATTGAGTTTTTATCGAAATTCCTCCCCTCTTTTATGCTTATTTTCATTCTCTTCCTGCAGCAGACTGCAAAAGCCCCATATAACCCACTTCCTATCAGGCCTTTTTTCAGGATTAGTCCTTTTTTTTTTTTTTTTTTTTTTTTTTGGCGGTACGCGGGCCTCTCACTGCTGTGGCCTCTCCCGTTGAGGAGCACAGGCTCCGGACGCGCAGGCTTAGCGGCCATGGCTTACGGGCCCAGCCGCTCTGCGGCATGTGGGATCTTCCCAGACCCGGGCACGAAGCCATGTCCCCTGCATCGGCAGGCGGACTCTCAACCACTGCGCCACCAGGGAAGCCCCAGGATTAATCCTTTTTACATGACTCTAATTTCCTTTTTGAAAGTGATTTTTCTATTTATTTTGTTATATTTCTTTGTACTCATTCTAGCGGGAGGGGGAGGCCAAGGATCTGGCATTAGTCACTGTGTTTCCCTCTTGATATTCTCATGTGACAGTGGCCTCTCCCAAAGGAGAGAGGCAGGGTAGCATGGTGGGTGAAAGCACTGACTCAGAACCAGCTAACTGGGTTTGAATCCTGGCTCTCCTGCCTGCAAGCTGTGTGGCTTTAGACGAGTTACTCAGCCTCTCTGTGCCTCAGTTTTCTCACCTGATCAGGGAAATATTAAATAATAATAATAGTGCCTATCTCATTGGGCTCTTGAAAGGACTGAATGAATTAACACATGTAAAGCTTTTAAAAGAGTGCCTGGCACATAGTAGACTCTATCAAAGCATTCACTTGGACATGAAAAGGTGGTTGGTCGAGCTGGACTTTCCTTGAAACTACCTTCTCCCTGAGTTCTGAAACATTCAAGTTGAAGGGGACCTTGGGGTTGCCTTCATCCTGTTTCTGCACCCCTTCCCTTTCTGCACATCTGCTTGAGGGTGTGTGCTGCACCGGCTGCACTGTGTGATGTCTAACAGTCAGCATGAGGGGAGTGTTGCCGCTGTAAGAAAAGGACCCCCCCTTCATCTGCCGACCTCCCTGCCCATCCATCCTGAGTGTGCTGGCCCCAGTCATCTCTCCAGTCTGCTCCTGGAAGAGTAAGCTAAGTGCCCCCCAAACAAAATGCATTTGGAGGGGATGGGGCGACAGTAGTCAAGGTTAAACGTTGTTAAGGTAAAAGGCTTTAAACAGGGCAATCTGAGTTGGGTCTTTATTTGTCAACATGCCCATTTCCCCTGATTGGATCTTTTCAGTTTAAGGAGCCTTATTTTCGTTTCAATTCAGATGATTATAATCTCAGCAGTTGCTCAGTTTGTTGTTCCCAGAATAATGTGCTTTGCTTTAGTTTTGAGACTTGTTTGCAGAAAAATAAAGCCAGCCAGGCAGCCCCGCAATGAACCTCGGGGACTGTGGTGCTGGGCAGGTGGCTTCTTCTTCTCAAAGACTGGGTGGGGTTGCAGGTGGAGCAGGGTGAGAGTAGACCCCGCAATCCTGGTCAGACACCACTGGGGCCTCCGGCTGTGTGACTCAGGGCAAGTTACTCACCTCGCCGAGCCTCAGCTTCCTCATCTCAAAAATGGGATGTTACCAATGGGAGGATGAAAAGAGATTAATTGTGGTAATAGAAGCACTTAGCACAGTGCAGGCACTTGGGACGTGCTCACTAGATGTAGCTGCTAATTTTATTAGCACTGGTGGTACTCATTTGTGCTAATTATTATTACTGGCCAGATAGTGCTTTTGTTTGTCAGTTTTATTGAAGTATAATTTGCATACCATAACATTCATTTGTTTTAAGTGAGCAATTCAGTGACTTTTAAGTAAATTCACAGAGCTGTACAGTCCTCCCCGCAATCCAGCTTTCAGGCGTTTCCATGATCTCAGAAGGATGCCTCTTGCCCATCTGCAGTCAATCCCTGCTCCCTCCTCTGGCCTCAGGCAATCACTAATCTGCTTTCTGTCTCTACAGATGTGCCTGGTCTGGACAGTTCATGTAAATGGAATAAGAGTGCTTCTTCACATTACGTGTTCTCATCCACCCCTCACAACACGTCCCTGTTTGCAGATGTGTGAGCTGACTCTGAGAGTTTAGAGGAACGCTTGTGGGGTGGACAGATGAATGGAGGAGCAGGGTTCAAGTGCACGTGTCTGCTCTCATCCTCAGACAACGTGAATGAAAGACGTGTCCGGGCTTGGTCTTTCTGGCAAGGCATCTTCCTTGCCCCCCTCACCCATGAACTGGCCTGTCTTCCATTTGTCGGCCCTGCGAGCTCCAGCCAGCCTCTGTACCTCCCGGGCCTCGGGGGCCCCTCCCTGCAATGCAGAGGATGGGCCATTCTGGTGGTCCTGTCAGGGCTCAAAGGAGAGCCGGCCCCTGACGGCATGGGAGCTTGACACGGGGGTCCCTCTCCTGGTCTCACCTACTCAGGTGTAGTCTGGTACGACTGACCTGTGTCAAGGGGCCTGACTGTGGACAGGCCTGGTGCTGTCCTTCCCTGGGGTTCGTCACTGTGGTTGTGCCTCAGTTTCCTCGTCCGTACAGTGGGAGGGGCCCTGGTTCCCGTCTCCCTCGTGGCTAGAACAGCCCTTAGCAGAGGTACACAGGAAGGGCTCTGTGGCAGCTTGCGTGAGTCTGAGCTAAGACATCAAAATAATAAAAAGCTGGTGGAGCCCGGCCAGGGGGTGGGGGCCGAGCACATCCCTCAGCTGCCCCAGCTCCAGCCATCTCCTCCCTTGGGTCCCTTTGTCTGCGCCCCGCGTAGCCCAGCTGGCAAGAGCTGGGAATTACCCGGCAGGGGCCGGGGCGCCTCCCGCCGCATCTCATCTGAGGAGCTGGCAGCCCCGCGTCCTTCCCATCCGAAGGCCCTGTAATGTGAGGCTCCCAGGGGAGCGGGCGCCCTCACTTTGGGAGGCACCCTGCTCTGGGTTGGGTGACTGGGCTTCAGAGGCAGGGAGGCTGCTGGGAGATGCAGGACTCTGGGCCGGGAGCTTTGGAGAGCGGCATCCTTCAGGCAGAGCTCTGCCAGCGGTGCCAGCTGGGGTCAGGCAGATCTTCACACGGTCGGGGCCAGAGGCCCCGGGCGGGCACCAGGGTGGTGCGTGGACCCTAGGAGCAGGCTCTGAGTGACCCCGAAAGACCCTTTAGCCGGCCTTGCTTGTCTCTCCAAGTCTTGGGGTTGGCAGCTGGGAGAGCCTGGGGGTATGGGGCCCCCGGGCTGAGCCGTGCCTCCGTGATGGTGTGTGTGTCTGTGTCTGCAGGTGAGTGTGCATGTATGTTCAAGCTTGTATGTGCATGTGGGAGTGATTGCAGGGGAATGGATATGTTTGTGTGTGTGTGAGAGTATGTGACTGTGTGTGATTGTGTGTGGGTAAGAGTGTGTATGACTGCATGTGTGTGAGTGTGTGTTGGTGTGTTGGAGTTCACATGTGAGTTGTGGGAGTGGCGTGTGACCTGTGTGTGTGAGTGTGTTTATGCGTGCAGGTGTATGTGCCGGTGCCTGCCCAACCTCGGAATGTGGTCCCCCTGCCTTTCCCTTCTAGAGGGTCTGGGCTGCCTCTGGCCAAGAATTTCTGGGTTCCACCTGTGAGACTTTTCTGAAGACTAAGCTGGCTTGGCTGGGGGCCGGGGAGGCGGGGGCTGTGGTCTGTTTCCTTGGGGGTTAGAAGAGCAAGGTCAGTGCAGTCGAGTCTGAGCTTTTGTTTGTCTCTCCCCTGCCCGTAGCAGCCTGCGGTCCGTTTCATTCATTATTAAGTCTTAAATCCACCCAACGCGAAACTTGAGCCATGGAATTCACTCCCTGCTCAGGCTGGCTCGGTTCAACCCCCGCCGTGTCTTGGGAAACTTCACTGGTTTAATTTGCTGTGTCCGGTTTGCCTCTGTTTTTTCCAGAAATGGCCAACCCCTAGTGCGGGGGTGGCCCCTGTCCCTGGGGAGGGCGGGCCACATAGGGTGTCTGTGCAGGCCCCGTCCGCACACGCCACAGGGGATTTAAGGGCCCACTAGGCTCTGAGATCTGTGGCTATCTGGGTCCTGGCCCCATCTCTGATCACCACACCGTCAGGCCATCACCCAGGGTCCTGAGCGAACTTGGGGCAAATCCAGGGGTGGAGGGGGAACAAAGAAAACGACCGCCCTTGGGATGGTTTGGGCTGGGAACCCTGCAGCCCCTTCTCAAGTGCCCCTCGTTTACGCCCGTGTGTGCTCTCGGGGCTGATACCGTGTGCCTGTAACTTCCGCCTCATATGTCTGTGGGCACCTGAAGCAGCAGTTCCAGCTTTATCAGTCCCCCCTTCCCCGCGGAATGTGGTGTGGCCGAATTCATTAAAATGCATTTTATTTTCTTGCAGAGTTTTGCTTACGTCCCATTGCACCAGTGGGATTTCCCCCACAGACTAGGGGTTGGAGGGGGAGTCAACCCCCGTGTCTTGATTGAGTGATGGGACTTACCTCCTTTGGGCCTGTGGGACTGATGGTCTCTGAGGACATTTCAGGTGACTTTTTTCCCAGGCTGCATCCCCCCCACCCCCCATCAGGGAGGTGACTGAGACCTCACCTCCTGTTGGGGGGCTGGGTGCTGCATCCAGCGAGGTCCAGGAAGGTGTTGCCCAGGGGAGAGGCACGTCCCCTGCTCATCCTGCCACCCTTCTTCCACCCCCTCTGCAGACTGGAAGGCCCGCATGTCCACTTGTTTCCGGCCCCCCAGACTCCCTCCCCCCACTCCCCCTGCAGCAGTTGGCCAGCTGCACAGCCTCAGCCCGCGAGCTTTCAAGAAGCTGGCTCTGTCCTTGTGTCTCGCGGCCCTGGGAATTGCCTCTAATCTCTCTTCTGCCTTCCCTCTGCAGATGGTGACGACGACCCACAACTCTCCTGGGTGGCCTCGTCTCCCTCCAGCAAGGATGTTGCGTCCCCCACGCAGATGATCGGAGATGGGTGCGACCTGGGCCTGGGTGAGGAGGAAGGGGGCACGGGCCTGCCGTACCCTTGCCAGTTCTGCGACAAGTCCTTCATCCGCCTGAGCTACTTGAAGAGGCACGAGCAGATCCACAGCGACAAGCTGCCGTTCAAGTGCACCTACTGCAGCCGCCTCTTCAAGCACAAGAGGAGCCGCGACCGGCACATCAAGCTGCACACGGGCGACAAGAAGTACCACTGCCACGAGTGCGAGGCGGCCTTCTCCCGCAGCGACCACCTGAAGATCCACCTGAAGACCCACAGCTCCAGCAAGCCCTTCAAGTGCACCGTCTGCAAGCGCGGCTTCTCCTCCACCAGCTCGCTGCAGAGCCACATGCAGGCCCACAAGAAGAACAAGGAGCACCTGGCCAAGTCGGAGAAGGAGGCCAAGAAGGACGACTTCATGTGCGACTACTGCGAGGACACCTTCAGCCAGACCGAGGAGCTGGAGAAGCACGTGCTCACCCGCCACCCCCAGCTCTCCGAGAAGGCCGACCTGCAGTGCATCCACTGCCCCGAGGTCTTCGTCGACGAGAACGCGCTGCTCGCCCACATCCACCAAGCCCACGCCAACCAGAAACACAAGTGCCCCATGTGCCCCGAGCAGTTCTCCTCGGTGGAGGGCGTCTACTGCCACCTGGACAGCCACCGGCAGCCCGACTCCAGCAACCACAGCGTCAGCCCTGACCCCGTGCTGGGCAGCGTGGCCTCCATGAGCAGCGCCACTCCAGACTCCAGCGCCTCCGTGGAGCGAGGCTCCACGCCGGACTCCACCTTGAAGCCGCTGCGGGGCCAGAAGAAGATGCGGGATGACGGGCAGGGCTGGTCCAAGGTGGTCTACAGCTGCCCCTATTGCTCCAAGCGGGACTTTAACAGCCTGGCCGTGCTGGAGATCCACCTGAAGACCATCCACGCGGACAAGCCACAGCAGAGCCACACGTGTCAGATCTGCCTAGACTCCATGCCCACCCTCTACAACCTCAATGAGCACGTCCGCAAGCTGCACAAGAACCACGCCTACCCCGTGATGCAGTTCAGTAACATCTCCGCCTTCCACTGCAACTACTGCCCCGAGATGTTCGCCGACATCAACAGCCTGCAGGAGCACATCCGCGTCTCCCACTGCGGCCCCAACTCCAACCCGCCCGACGGCAGTAACGCCTTCTTCTGCAACCAGTGCTCCATGGGATTCCTGACCGAGTCCTCCCTCACCGAGCACATCCAGCAGGCCCACTGCAGCGTCGGCAGCGCCAAGCTGGAGTCCCCGGTCGTGCAGCCTGCGCAGTCCTTCATGGAGGTCTATTCCTGCCCCTACTGCACCAACTCGCCCATCTTCGGCTCCATCCTGAAGCTCACCAAGCACATCAAGGAGAACCACAAGAATATCCCGCTGGCCCACAGCAAGAAGTCCAAGGCGGAGCAGAGCCCCGTCTCATCTGACGTGGAGGTGTCGTCCCCGAAGCGGCAGCGGCTCTCGGTGAGCGCCAACTCCATCTCCAACGGCGAGTATCCCTGTAATCAGTGCGACCTCAAGTTCTCCAACTTCGAGAGCTTCCAGACCCACCTGAAGCTGCACCTGGAGCTGCTGCTGCGTAAGCAGGCGTGCCCCCAGTGCAAAGAGGACTTCGACTCCCAGGAATCCCTCCTGCAGCACCTGACGGTGCACTACATGACCACGTCGACCCACTACGTGTGCGAGAGCTGCGACAAGCAGTTCTCCTCGGTGGACGACCTGCAGAAGCACCTGCTGGACATGCACACCTTCGTGCTCTACCACTGCACCCTGTGTCAGGAGGTCTTTGACTCCAAGGTGTCCATCCAGGTGCACCTGGCGGTGAAGCACAGCAACGAGAAGAAGATGTACCGCTGCACGGCCTGCAACTGGGACTTCCGCAAGGAGGCCGACCTGCAGGTGCACGTCAAACACAGCCACCTGGGCAACCCGGCCAAGGCACACAAGTGCATCTTCTGCGGGGAGACCTTCAGCACCGAGGTGGAGCTGCAGTGCCACATCACTACGCACAGCAAGAAGTACAACTGCAAGTTCTGCAGCAAGGCCTTCCATGCCATCATCCTGCTGGAGAAGCACCTGCGGGAGAAGCACTGCGTGTTTGACGCGGCCACCGAGAACGGCACGGCCAACGGGGTGCCCCCGGCTACCGCCAAGAAGGCCGAGCCGGCCGACCTGCAGGGCATGCTGCTGAAGAACCCCGAGGCGCCCAACAGCCACGAGGCGAGCGAGGATGACGTGGACGCATCAGAACCCATGTATGGCTGCGATATCTGCGGGGCGGCCTACACCATGGAGGTGCTGCTGCAGAACCACAGGCTGCGGGACCACAACATCCGGCCAGGCGAGGACGACGGCTCCCGGAAGAAGGCTGAGTTCATCAAGGGCAGCCACAAGTGCAACGTGTGCTCACGGACTTTCTTCTCGGAGAATGGCCTCCGGGAGCACCTGCAGACGCACCGGGGCCCTGCCAAGCACTACATGTGCCCCATCTGTGGCGAGCGCTTCCCCTCGCTGCTGACGCTCACTGAGCACAAGGTGACCCACAGCAAGAGCCTGGACACGGGCACCTGCCGCATCTGCAAGATGCCCCTGCAGAGCGAGGAGGAGTTCATCGAGCACTGCCAGATGCACCCCGACCTGCGCAACTCCCTCACAGGCTTCCGCTGTGTGGTCTGCATGCAGACGGTCACCTCCACGCTCGAGCTCAAGATCCATGGCACCTTCCACATGCAGAAGCTGGCGGGCAGCTCGGCTGCGTCCTCCCCCAACGGCCAGGGGCTGCAGAAGCTGTACAAGTGCGCCCTGTGCCTCAAAGAGTTTCGCAGCAAGCAGGACCTGGTGAAGCTCGACGTCAACGGGCTCCCCTATGGCCTCTGTGCCGGCTGCATGGCCCGCAGCTCCAACGGACAGGTGGGTGGCCTGGCCCCGCCCGAGCCTGCCGACCGGCCCTGCGCCGGCCTCCGCTGCCCCGAGTGCAGCGTCAAGTTCGAGAGTGCCGAGGACCTGGAGAGCCACATGCAGGTGGACCACCGTGACCTCACTCCAGAGACCAGTGGGCCCCGGAAAGGCGCCCAGACGTCGCCAGTGCCCCGGGTAAGTGCAGCCTACCCGAGCCTGGACCTTGCTCCTTGGGGCTCCGCTCATGCCCAGAGGAGCCCCCGTGCTGAGCTCTGTGTTGCCCGGTGGCGTTCCCTCTAGTAGCCCAGAGAAGCAGCGCCGTTGTGCAGCGGTTAAGCACGTCTGATTGCAGTAGACTCTGAGTTCAAACCCCAGTGTCGCCATTTCCCTTCCGGTGTGACATGGCATTTATCTTCCTGGGCCTCATTTGTCAAGGGCTCGTCTGTAAAATGGGAATAATAATTGTCTCGACTTCATAGAATTGTTATGAGGGGCCCGTGGCATAATGTAGATAAAAGGCTGATGCAGTGAGCGCTTCCTCAGGGTTGGTCGTCTTGGTCATTGATCGCGGGGTGGACTTATGCACACGCTTATTGGGTCTTCTTGGGCAAGTGACTCTGTTCTCTAGGCTTTAGATTTAGGGATCCTTTGAGAATTTATGGAGATAATATAGACATAAAGGGCCTGGAACCTGGCACTTAGGGCCCGGTCACGCTAGCAGTTACCACCAGCTGATACTATTACCATCAACGGCATCACTATAGCCAGTGCAGTTGCTGGTACAGGGAAGGCCCTAGGAATGTTTCCAGTTACTGTTATCGTTAATGACTGACTGATGATTGATCAAAATTGTCCTGTGCACCCTTTATTTTGGGGGTGCCTGACAGCTAAGGAGAGTCAGAAACGGTCCCTGCCTTGGGGGCTATGAGGTCAGGGGGAGCCGCAGGCCCATAACCAGTGGGTTTCGATGAGGCAGGGGAAGTCTGAGCTACTGGTGGGTCCACATGGGCCCTGGGAATGGTGACCAAGGGGCACCGGCCAGTGGGCCTGGAGGCTGCATGACCCTCAGGTGTCAGAACGGGCCCGGGGGTTCCCATCAAGTCTGTGTTGTCTGTTTCCAGACCGAGGAGATGCCAAGCAGATCTCGGGGGTATCTTTCCCTGGAGGGCCACTGCTGGTACCACTGGCAGGGGGGCAGGATTTGGGGAAGGGCCACCTGCCACAGGTTCCTGCTGGAAGACAGGGATGTCTGCTGAGGGTGTTTCACTGTGGGATCAGAACTGGGGCCCGGAACTCCGGGATTTTGAGGGGGAGAGAGAGTGAGAGAGAAGGATGGTGGGAGAGGCTGAAGGGAGAATCTGCAGTGGGGGCCCCTAAGGGGTCTCCTGGCCAGCTCCCCACAGAAGCCAGCGAGCCAGAGGCCCTGACCAAGATCACCCAGCTGCAGAGGGAAACGTCTGAATGAGGATAGAGCTGTGTGTCCAGCTGGGGCCTGAGGCCTCTCCTCAAAGCCCCGTCTGTAGCAGAGAGCTCCTTTTAGAGGTGATTCATTGGTTGATTAAATTTGTCCTGAGCGCCCATTATTTCTGGTGTGTCTGGCAGCCAAGGAGAGTCAGAAATGGGCCACTTTCTTAAGGCCTTATGACTGAGCAAAGCCTTCTAGGTAAGGGTCCAGTGGTCACCCTTCAGAGGTCCTGAGCACAGTGCGGTCACGGCTGCCCAGCTCTGTCCCCCTGAGCCTCAGCTTTCTGCCAGCCAGTGTGGGTGGATTGGGGAGGATTTGGGCCCTGGAGTCAGATGGCCTGCGTTAAAATCTCCCCCTTCTAGTACCCACTTATGATTTGACCTCTCTGGGCTTCGGTCCTCACCTGTAAAGCCAGAGGGTAATAGCAGTACCGCTAGTAATAGCAATTGCAATAGTGTCTACTTCCAAAGCTGGCATCACCTGCGAGGGACCGGGCGGTCGTTCTGCTTTTCTAACCAGCCCCTGCTCTGGTTGGCCGGCGCGTGTTCCTGCTCAGTTGTCAAATACTGTGACTGTCTCCCTGCTGACCTCAGTGTTTTGCCCTGAGGATTAAATGAGTAAAGACGTGCTGGGCATGTAGCAACCACACTTGTTGTTTTCCCGTTTATAATCACACCTCACATTTATTGAGGAATAAGGATGTACCAGGCACACCCAGGCACTTCCTATCTATTTAATCCTTACAACGCTCACTTTACAGATGAGGAAAAGGAGGCAAGGAGCAATTAGGTAGTTTGCTGTGAGCCCCGCAGTTTAAAGAAGCAGAGAAGGGATTGGAGCCCAGGGAGTGTGTGGTGCCCCAGCCCGAGCTCTTGACCAGCCCTTCAGCTAGCACCCCTGGAGCCCATCCTAGTTGCAAGGGTGGGGTCCAGGGCGGTCAGCCCGGTGCTCATGCGGTCGGACAGTGTGGCATGGCCGGGCCCCTGCATACCCTTCTCCCGGGTGCGCTCCAGCCCCATCCCTGCCCACACTGGGGCTCCTGCCGGCCATGGGGCTGCTTCTAGCGTCCCCAGAGCCTTTGGCTATTGAAAGCGGGATCCTGTATCAAGTACTACTTCGTAAAACCCCTACTGTGTGGGCACCCACTCTTATATTGTTTCCATGGCAACACCCTGGACCTTTGCCATGACCCTGGCTTTGGTACAGAGGGGGCCCAGACTCAGAAAGGTGGAGCCACGTACCCGAGGATGCACAGCTGTGCGTGGGAGTGCGGAACTACGAACCCGAGGGGGCTTGTTTTCTGGGAGCCTGGAAGGCCTTCCTCTCCCTGTTCCTGGTCTTGTGAGAGAGAAGGGAGCTGGAACTCACATCTAGAGGCCTGGGCAGATGGGCCATTTGCAGAAAGGAGCTAGACAAAGCCCGGGTACCTCCCCAGCGGAGGCACAGCCTCTGGGGCGTCGCCCCCTGCCTGGGCACGCCTGGGGGCAGGGGCCCAGCTGTCTGTTCGCCCACCCCTCCCTCCCCCAGGGCTCACACATACAAGAGCAGACTCTGGGGGCTGCACAGGGGCTTGGGGGCTGGCAGGCCTGGACCCTCGGGAGTGTATCCATAGCAACCAGCTCTCTGAGGACTGGGTTCCCATGGGGCCGAGGCTGCTGTCGGCTGGAGCGAAGCGGTGAGGTTTCCGCCTCCCCCTCTGTTTACGGGTAATAACAACATCACCCCAATTCCAGCCCCTTGTGGGCAGACCCCGGCCCTCATCGACTCACCAAATTGCCACGGTGCCCCGTCCGGCGTGGGGTGGGGAGGGAGACTGGGTGCTTTCACACTCCATCTTCCTGCAGGGTAAACAGACAGCCAGGTTCACGGGCTTGTTCAGGTGACAGCTTTCCGTCACCCAGAGCAGGGCTGTGTGGGGTGGTCTTGGCGTGGAGCCAAGAACGGCAGCTCAGACAGTGGCTCTGGTGGGCGCCTGCCTGGGGTCCAGTCCCAGCTCTCCTGATCACCGGCGCTACGCTTTGACCAAATGATTTAGCCTCTTGACACTCCACTTTCTCCGTCCCTAAAGTGGAGCTTGCAGAGTCATTCAGAAGAGACAGTGCCTGCACGTAGTAGGCTCATGATAGGTGCTCAGTAAATGTGAGTTGCGATCATGATACGGGAATTCAGTGGCAGTGGCTGTCTTTCCCCTCTTCTTCCCTTTCCCTCTCCACATCCTCAGGCATGTTCTCTTCCTGCCCCGGGACCCTCTGGGGTTGCTCGGGCCACGCTGGGGAAGGCAGCCCTGGCTTAGGTGCCAGGGTTCAGCGTTGGCTCTCCTGGGCTGGGCCCCGGGGGAGGCGCTTATGCAGAGGAGGTGCTTTGAATGCCAAGTTCTATTTTTCTGTAATTACGTCTCCTAGCGGGGGCTGAACCTGCAGAGGAGGATGGGGTCTTTGGGGGATAGCAAGAGGGAGACGGACCCAGAGGAGGTGTTGAGGGGAGGATGGGGGGCAGCAGGAGGTAGACAGAGTGAGAGTCCTCGCCTGCTCTCCCCGTGCTGCGTTCCACAGCCTGGCCTGGGCGCCTGCTCCTCCAGACCCTGGGCATCCCTGGTCTCACATGCAAGGCCCAAAGGGCCATCTTTGGGTGGGGGCATATGGGTATACATGTGCCTTAGTGAGTGTTGGTGCTGGTGAACCTGTGTGTGTGCAGGTGTGTGTACGCCTGACTGTGAATGTGCGTGTGTATACCTATGAGTCTACATGTGTGTCCACAAGGGTCAGTGCACACCCTTGTGCCATAAGTCGCTTGTGCATCCGTGGGTGCATTGGGGAGTGATGGGTGTGATGGCTGTCAGGGTTCCAGGGAGAGAACTGAAAGCGTGTGTGTTACTGGGGATGCTCCTTGAACTTGTGGTCCATGAGGATGTCTCCACTTCTCTGGGGGTGTTGCACTTATGTGTCTGTGTTACAGGGAGCAAGTGGGTTGCTGTGTGTAGGGGTTGTGGGTGTGTGTGAGGGTCTTGCGTGTTGGTGGTGAGTTGGGGCGAGGTATGTAGGATGTTTGCAAGTCTGTGTGTATATCCTCACATGCGTGTCCGTGCCTGCGCATACGCGCTCTGTGTGTGCGTGTGAACGCCCAGGCTCTTTGGTCAGCAGCTCCTGTGACCACTCCCCTGGGATTCCCCGGGAGCCTGTTGCCCCACGAGGCAGGGCCCGGTCCTCTTCCTGCCACTGAGGGGGGACATTTGGGGGTACCCTGTCGTCCTGCCCAGGCAGGCTCCTGTGCTTTCAAGCACAGTGAACTTGCTTCATTCATCTGCCCCGCGGAGGAATAGCACTTTGATCGTGAACTGCCCCCCGCAGCGGTCTGGACGGCCGTGGCCGTGGCCGTGGCCTCTAGAGACTTCCAGCCAAGGAGGTGGGGGGCACAGTCTCCCTTGTCCAGTAGGGTCCTCTGGGCTTCCTCCGCGTGGAGCTTCCTGGGGCGTGCTCCATTCTTGCCTTTACTTCCTTCACTCATTCATTCATTCATTCATCCATTTAAGCATCGAGGACTCTTATACTTGCCAGGCAGAGTGGGTGAGGGACACATGTGAGAGGGAATGAATGATTTTGATGGTGGAGAAACCCAGGGTCCTTCCTCTCCGTGAGCACAGACGAGGAGTTGAGCCGAGGTAGGTGCTTTGGGACTGTGCCCTTCAGAAGACTTCAGTCCCTGCTGTCTCTTCTGGCCTGAAATCTCCTCTGCCTGTTGTGAGGCTCCCCTGTTCTGTCCCCACCAGACTCACCCATTACTCCCGGGTGTTTCCGTGCCGAATGCCTGCTTCCGGGCCCAGCGCTGTGGCTGCTCTGAGGACATACTGAACGCCCAGGTCTCCCGAAGCACTGGGAGCAAGGCCCTCTGGTCTTATCAGCACGGGTCCTGGAGCCCCAGCGGGGACCCTGCCTGGAGCCCAGAGCTCCCAGCACCAGCTGGTCCAGTTGTTTCTCCATTCCTTTATTCAACAGTCTCTCAGCAGCAGTGGGAATCATGATGAAAGTTCAGTGCTTATTAGGCACTCGCTCTGCGCTGGGCCCTGTGTTGGGTGGTGGGGATCCAGGATCCCTAGTCACCGTGGGATGACTTCTCTTTGTCCCTTCTGCCCTCATAGAGGGCGTGGCACATGTTATTTCACAACTTTGCTCATTTGTTCCACAAATGCTTCCTAAGCACGCAGTCCTTTCTGGGACCCCACAGGTGGACAGAACGCGTCCTGGCCCTCTGGGTGCGCACACTGCAGCGCGAGCAAACAAATCAATTGGCCACGACAAAATCGTATGCGGAGCAACTAGGTGCTTTCAGCATAAGCTCAGGGGCCTGGGCAGATCCTAAACTCACTCTGGGGTGGGAAGAAAAGGCTTCTCAGAAGAGGTGCGATTTGAACAGTGTCCTCAAGGATGGAGAGGGTGTTCCAGGTGGAGGAAACGGCATAGGCCCGGAGGTAAGGCCAGGCCCTTCAGAAGAACTGCAGCTTCGGGTGGGGCTGAGGTGGGGCTGCGACAGCTGAGCCCTCTGGTGGTTCGTCCTGGCTGCGTCGTTGAGGGTTGGGTCTCAGCGCTCAGCCAGGAAATCCAGAGTCTTGCCCTCTTTTCCAGAGGTCGAGGGAGGCCCCATCATCCCAGGACCCAAAGTAGTCTTCAGAAAACTTGGATATTTTGATTCCCATACCACCCCTCCCTCTTCCTAAAAACGCACAGCCACAGCCCTTCCCCCACTCAGGCAACACACCTCTGTCCACGGTGGGCTGGTTTCACACTGAAGCTCCACTCTTTGGAACCAGTCTTCGAGAAGCTTTGAAACTTTTCACGTTCTCCATTTTTCTGCCCCCCTCCCCACAAAAGCAGTTGGTAATAGCTCCCCGTGTGTGGAAGCCAGCTGTAGGATCACCCGGGGCCTTGTGTGTCTAGGGCAGGTGAGGAATTCTTCATTCACCCCTGAGTGTCAGAGCTGATGGAAGCAGTCTCCCCTGCTTGGCCACTCGGTTCTTAGGGTAGGTAAATAGATGAGAGAGGAGTTGGATGGGTGCAAAGAGAGATGGATGGATGGGTGGATGGATGGATGGATCGATGGGTGGATGGATGGGTGGCTAGATGAATGAATGGGTGTGTGTGTGTGTTTAGACGGATGGGTGGGTAGACAGGGGGTAGGTAGACAGTGATGGGTAGATAGATGGATGAACAGACGGATGGATGAGTGGATGCAGCAGGCATAGATGGGTAGAAGATGGGTAGATGGATTTGAGCATACCCCAAGCAGAACAGCCTGCCTCAGCTTCCTTTCTGTGGTTCTGCTGTGTGCCCTCACCTTGGGATGGGGCAGGGTCGAGCAGAGGAGCAGCTCCCTTGCAGTGGAGCCTGTCCCCACGTCCCCAGGCTGAATCTGAGCTGGATGCAGAGGCAGGTGGGGAGAGAATGGCCTGGAGAGAACTGGAAGTGGATCAGAGCCATTCTGGGAAGTCTTGAGCCATGGCCTCCAGGAACTTTTGCTTTCTGCTCTGTTCTGCAGCCTGGCTGTCTAATTCCTTTCCTTTTGGTTTCCAAACAGAAGAAGACGTACCAGTGCATCAAGTGTCAGATGACCTTCGAGAACGAGAGAGAGATCCAAATCCACGTTGCCAACCACATGATTGGTAAGCACGCGTCTCCTCCCACCTGTGCTGCGGCCGCTCCTCGGGGTTGAAATGTTTGGTTCCAATCATTCATTTCATTGGCTTGTAGCTCAAAGGATAGAGTCACTGCTGCTATTTCTGCGACATTTCAAATGGGACTAAAAACGTCAGAACTGGAGCACTTTCTCCACCCGAACCTTCTTTTCGCGCGGCTCCACTCCCATTGCAGTCCAACTTTTGACAGTCTCTTCCATTTCCCAGCATAAATTTCCCTCCATTTCTGAAATGAAGTGTTTTCCAGTTGTCAAGCACTCAGGGGCAATTACGCTTCAATTTCGTATGTCATGGCATCAAATAGATTTAACTGCTCACGTTTCCCCACGAAACGTGGGGAATTCCTCAGGCACATTGTCAAAACAGAATGCTTACAGAGTTATTCCGCTGCTTTTCCCATTCCTCTTCAAGCGGTCTTGGACTTTGGGAAATTCAGCCTTTAAAGAAGGGAGCTTTCCAAGTCCCATCGTGTTCCCACTTGGCCCGAGGGATGGAGGGAAGCCTTGAGGTCTTACTTGCCTTCTGTGGGTGGCTGTGGTCTCCCTGGCGGCTAGGGAGGCCCTTGCTGTAAGAGAGGGCACAGCGGATTTCTGGTGGCATGGGGCTAGCCCAGGGGGTGGGTTTGGCAGTGAGGGCCTTGAGAACTTCTGGAATCTTGGTGCCCTGGGTCTTTGGCGGAAGCGTGATCACTTCTCCAGGACTCCCGCAGTCTGAGTGATGAAAGATCAGGCCTGGGTTGAGCATCCCGACCCTGACTTTCTCTCCATTTTTCTGCCTCTCATACGTTCTCATTAAAGTCTTAACAACAGCCATGCCAACAGACTGCTGCTTTACAAAACCCTTGATTGTGTACATTAAAAAAAGGTCCACCTCAGTGGATCCTCACGAACTGAGCACACTTGGGTAACCAACACCCAGGTGAAGAAGCAGACCATTCCTGCATCCCAGAACCCCCCCTCGGCCCCCTCCAGCCCCTTCCCCCACCAACAGAAGGGCCTCAGCATCGTGATGCTAACACCATAGGTTACTTGTGGTTGTTTCGCGTTTTATGTAAATGAGATCGCACCGTCTCTGCTCACTTGTGTCTGGTGCCTTTTGCTTGTTCATATTAGCGCCTGTGGTTGGACATTGCCCCTTCTCACGGGTGTATGATATTCCATTGTGTGAACACATCACCATTTATCTGTTCTTGATACACATACTGATGGGCATCTGGTAGTTTCCTTTGTGGAATTGTTTCAAATACTGTGCTGCTGTGACCATTCTTGTATGGGTCGTTGGTGGACACTCACATGCGGTTTTAATGGGAATATCTCTCCGACTGAAATTGGTGGGTCATAGGATATGAGTAGGCTCCCCTTCAGTAGATACAGATGAATACACTTCCAAAGTGGTCGGTTGTATGAAGTCTCCCTCCCACCTCAGCCTGTGAGAGTTGTTCCGCATCTGTGCCGTCATCCACACTGTACCTAATAAGGCCGTTCTTCAGTGGAGCTGTGCTCAGGGTGGCTGCGGTCCCCTGGTCCCCGCCAGCTGCTGCTCAGTGAGTTTGGGTACCTAGCGTCCCAGTGACTCGGGGCAGGTCCCCTGAAGGCGCTGAGCACAACTGGGTGCCTGGTGGGGCTCCCTCAATGACGAGGGGACATGAGAAGCACGGGAGGGGCAGGGGACCCTGGGAATTCAGCCCAACAGGAAGGCTGGTGACTTTTTAGTTCCTTCTGTGTGAGAGGCCCCTGCTGAAGTAGAAGAAGGAAACTACTCTGTCCGTCACTGGCTGCTGAGCGCGCTTTCACGGCAGTGTCAGGGAGGTGAAGACGAAGATATCTAAAAACGTTTGCTTTTGCAGCAGGTGTTAATGTGCGCTCTTGTTTGTAAGTACGAGAGGCTGACTAATTGGACCACGGTGAGTCAAAGGTGTTTCTTCCCGCCTCCTTTCTCCCTTCCACCTTTCCTTTTGCGCAGCACCTGGAAGCTGGGTGTCCACAGGTGGAAGGCGAGGGCTCGCTCTTAACTAGAATGGTGGAAGATGCGAAAGGAGGGTTTGATTGGCACTTGGGTCTCTGTGTGAGCAGAGGGCGGGGTCCTGCAAGAAGTCCCGGCTGGTGGCTGGAAAGGGCCCCTCACCAGGCTCGCTCGGCAGTGCCGTGAGCTGGCCTGTTCTCAGGATGCGCGGGGTGTGGGGACCTGGAGAGCAGGCAGCAAGGAGCTGTTGGTCTCAGAGCCTGAGCGTCCAGGCAAGACGTTTGTGCAGCTGCGCGAGGTCTCCCATGCAGGCCCTTGGCTCATGGCCATGAGGCGCGGACCAGGGACCTGCTGGAGCTGCACCTCTGCTGGCAGGGCTGTATCTCCCCTCTCTCTGCCCTGCCCCCCTCACCTGCCCTTCCTTCCCTGACCTCATCACCTCCATCAATCAAAGAACGTTGAGCATGTGCTGCATGTAGAGACCTGGGGTGGTCCCTGTGGGTGATAGAGGGTGAAGGGGACATGGCCCCTGCCCTCAGAGACCTCACAGCATCCCGCAGAGGACACCACAGCACCACTCTGTGCAGTGGAGGGAGGTCACACTGGGTGAGGATGCTAACAGCTGCCGTGGACTGAGCCCCACCACAGGCCGGGTACTTACGTAGCTTCTAGTTCTCCACCTCACAGAGGAGGTTTAATGACTTACCCAAGTTCTTCCAGCCAGGAAATAGCAGAGCCAGGGTCTGAATAAAAACCAGGCTCCCTCCACTGTGTGTGGCTCCCCTGCCAGGGCCTGTGGTGGGAGAGACCCAGCCCTACCCTCAGGGGCTTCCTGTCCATGGGGGAGGCTGGTGGGCATCCAGTAAGCACAGTGTAGTGAGGTGGATGCTTCCGGAACAGGGACTGCTGGATCCAAATAAGTCCATCAGGAAGGCCTGGGTATTGAAAGGTAAGGAGGCGTTTTCTCTGTGGTTTAGGGCCATCCCTGGCAAAGGGAGCAGCTTAGCAATGAAGGACAGTTGCTAGAGAACAGGGCCCTCGGAGAGCTGATTGTAAGGAAGAAGCAGGTCCTTGAAGGATGTGCTGTGGTTCGGCTGAGAAGGTGGGAAGCAGCATCTGTGGGAGGACTGTAGGTGAGCAAAGCTCAGAGGCAGGGGCAGAGGAGGTGGCTGGGGAGTGGACGAGCCCGACTTGACTAGGGTGGAGGCATCGCACGTTGTAATGTCATGGGCAGTGAGGGTGGGGAGGTGGCTTGGGGCTGGACCATGGAGGGCCTTGAAGCCCAGGTTAAGGGATTCAGGTTTGGACTTGACCCTGTAGGCTGGGGTCCAAATCTGGGGGCCCCTTGGTGGGTGTTTTATTTGGTTTCCCTTGAGAACCAGGAGAGGTGGCAGCCATGGCCCATATTCCCACAGAGCACAGTTGATGGGAGCTGGGCAGCAGCTGGAACCACAGGCCCCACCAGTCCCTGTTGTGAGTTGGGGGGATGCTTTGCTCATTTGTGGCCCCTGCCTGGCCCCTGCGGGCACCTGAGTGTACAACCTTGGGCTTACACGCTAGGGAGCCATTGAAGGTTTTGGAGCAGAGTATGGCCTGGTTGTAGCTGGGTGCTTTGGGGAGATTAATCTGGGTGCGGTGTTGAGGGGGAAGAAAATGGGATGAGAGGGCACGGTATGGACAACTAAGTGGGAAGGTATCAGAACAAGGTTTAATAGAAATCCTTGAAAAAGTAAGCCAACGAACAGAAAACAATAGTTAAATTCAACAGAAGAAAAGTAATGGATCTGATGAAGATGATTATTGAATTTAAGATGTCTAGAGACTGGAACTTAATGGAACGATTCTAGGACAGATAATACTTGGGAGAAGTTAATATCTGATGGAATGTTTGCTTTGTTTATTGTCTGTATGCCTTTAAAAAATAAACTCATTATGCAAAAAAAAGAAGCAAAAAAACCCAGAGACCTGCCCCGTCTGGTCCAGAGGTGAGGGAATGAGGCAGGGAGGGAAGGGAGGAGGGAGGTGATGGAACTTATATTTGGCCTGTGCTGTGTGCCTGTTGGCCCTGGTGGCTTGGGGAAGGTGGCGGGAGTGACTGTGGGAGGTGTGAATGGAAGAGAAGCAGGTGCGCGAGCTCTGGCTGGGGGCTGGCGCTGCAGCCCCGGTAGACACTGTCCAGTGTCCCTGTGGACAGCTTCCCCTGCTAAATGGCCCGAGCCCAGAGTGGCTGCCTGGAGCTGGCGGGGGTGAAAGCCCCCCTTAGTGGCACCGAGGGTACTCGGCACATAGATGTGACGCCGTTCAGCTTGGTGGCGTTCTCATGAACTTGGGGCACCGGGGGTCTGAGGCAGGCCTCCCCAGGGACCTGGACTGTGGGAGCCCATCCCCGGGGGATGCTAAACTGACCTTTTTATAGCGGGGTGGGGGGGTGCCTCATCGTGGCTTTGCAGCCTCCAGACCCCGGGAGTTACGATGACTCAGGGACATGTCTCCTTGGAAACATTTTCCCAGCACCCCTCTCCTGGCTGCCGCTGGTGAGGGCGTGATTTGGAGCTGATCGAAAGGCAAGGGTCTTTTGAAACCTTTCAGTGGCGGGGTCTCCTTTGAAATCCCCCCTCCCCACAGACAATGAGGCCCCCCTTCTCTGGGCTTCCCCCAGCTTTTGAAATGGTTTTAGACACTCCCTCCCTGAGCAGGCACATCAAAAACTTGGAGCAGTCCACAGTTCTGTTCTGTGACCTCCTGCGGGGACGACCTGGCTCCACCCAGCTGCCCCTTCCTCACCTCCCCCTGCGCCCCTCTCCCCCGAGATCCGCCCCCCCCCGACACCCTGGAAAATGGCTCTGCGGGAGGCCCCCGCCTTGGGCTCCCCGGGGCCTGCTGAGGGAGAGCTGAGGAAGGCTTGTGGGGGGCCTGGCCCAGAGACAGGGCCCCCCGATGGCTGGAGGATGAGCGTCTCCCCATGTGTGTTGGGCGTGTTCTGTACAAGACGTGAACAGCCCCCCCCCAGGGCACTTGGGGCCTCAGAGCCCCGGGAAGCTAGTCCGCCTGCTCTCTCCTCATCTCCTCATCCGCTCGCAGACCTCTCCCCTCCCGGTCTCTGTCAGGCCGATGGCTGGACGAGGGGTCTGAGAACTTGTCCTTGAAATAACGAACTTGCTATGACCCAGGTTGGCCCCAAGGGAGTGACTCAGCCTCTGGGCCCTGGTGTCCTAACTCAGGGCTTCACAGGCCCCTGGGGGGAGCCCCGAGGAGGGGCAGAGCTGGGAAGGGACAGTCCTTGGGGGAACTTGTCAGGGACGTTTGCCCTCCGTGTCCTTGGAAAGTGGCTGTGGACCCTCTGGCAGGCAGCCAGGCCAGAGCTGGTCCCGTCCCGGTGGGGCATTAGTCATTCTGAAGATGTTATTTTCTTGGTCACGTCAGCCTCTTTCCCTGGGTGCCTCTTAAGGCCTGGGCTTTGCTGTCGGCAGTGAAGAAATGGGGGGCATTTGGAAGATCAACCTCTCCCACCTCCTGCTCAGGCCTTTAAAATGCCCCCCATGCTAGGCGGGTGGTTCTTGTCTGTCTTCCTGATACTGTGGCAGGATGGGCCCTGGTCCACCTAGAGGGGAAGGGTCTGCTCAGGGTGTGTGTGTGTGTGTGTGTGTGTGTGTGTGTGTGTGTGTGTGTTGGAGAGAGAGGGAGATTTTCTGCCTTCTAAGTCTTTAAGAAGCACATCCCAGGAGACATGTTGAAACCCACCTTTCAGACCAGGTACCCCCTCTTTCTGAGGCTGTTTCCACACCCAAGACCCTTGCTGAAGACCTGGCCTGCAGTATTTTTGGAGAGGAAGGAAGGTCTGGTGTGGAAATCAGTGTTTCGCCCTCACACCAGGGAAATCCAAAACCCTCAAATATGACTGAAGAGAAAAACATGTGAAAAGGAAAAGGAAAAGGAAAGGGAAAAAAAGGTTCCTGTGCCTTTCTGTTGGGAACACATCTTGCTGAGCAGGGCTGTGCCAGCTCTTTTGTGGTGCTTTTGATTCAGGTAACACCACACACCCAAAACATCTGTCTAACCTTAATATGTGATAAAACTGTCTCCCTCTGCCCCCAGAGATCACGTTTCAAGTTCTGGGACTGTTCTGTCAGGATAACAAGCTTGTACAGAGAGCCTATCATCTAATTCTTTCTTCTTCTTCTCCCCCTCCCCTCTCTCCTTCTTCTCTTCCTCCTTCTTTATCCCCCAGGTAGGGCACAGTCACTTCCCTCCTTAACAGCCCCCATGGATGAGGGAACTCACTTTCCCTGACTTTGAATCTCATTGGTTGGTTTAAGGAGGCTGTTGATCAAGTACTTTGGTCTATGAAGAATCCGTCATTTCTGGATTTTAAAATAGTGGAAATTTTCTCATTTTGATCGATTTCATCCTTTTTATAAGGCCCTCCATAGGTGGGTTTCTTTGAATAGTAACCTCAGTTCAGTAAACGTGATTGAGATCCTCAGTGAGGAACCGCTAGCCAAGTTGGGAAGGGGGTAACCTGAAAGGGTAAGTTAATATCATGTCACTAAGTCTAAGATACAGAAGCTCAAAGGACAGGCATGTTGCCCAATCTGGGCATTCCAGGAAAGCTTTCAGGAGGAGGTGACACCTAATCAGGCTCCTAGAAGGTGGAAGGTAAGGTGGGAGGGGCCTTCCAGGCAGAGAAAATAGCATAATCCAGTTCATAGAGAAGAGGCCCATGTAGTTTGTGGGGAAATTGTAGACAATTCAGTATCACTACAGAATAAATTTTGAGGCAGGAGTTAGGTGGGTCACAGAAGAGGCTGCAGTAGAGTAGGTGAGAGAAGATGAGGATATTGGTTAGGAGGGTGTGGCTTGGAGAAACACTTGAGAGGCAAAACCAGCAGGATTTGGGAATTGAATGGAAATGGGAAGTAAGAGAAGTTAGGAATGACTCCAAGGTCCCAGGCGACCAGCTTCTGAGTGACAGGTAGAAGATGATACCATGCCTGAAGAAGAGCTATTGGGGGTTAGCAAAGAAGGTGATGATTCCAGTAGGGATCGTTACCATCTAACAGGACTTACTGAGTATCAGGCCCTGCTGCCAATATCTACACGTGTTATCACATTTAACCCCGCGACAGCTTATGAGAGGGCCATTGTTGTTCTCCCCATTTTGTACACGGGGAATTGAGGGGATGTGTCCAGTGTCAGTAAGCTGCAGGTGGGGGATTTGAACTCAGGCAGTGTGATTTCAGAGCCTGGAATCCTCTTAACGCCTACACCTGGAGGCCCATCACACTTAGTTAGCTCGAGTTTGTTGGCAATTTGGCCTTGCAGGAGCTGCCTGTGGCCTATCTGAATGTTGGTGTCTGGCCAGCAGTTGGCCGCATGGGTGGGGAGCTCAGGAGGAAGGCCTTGGCTGGAGGAGAGGTTTGAAGGCCTCAGCACAGATGGTGAGGAAGCTGGGAGAAGGGAGGGGCATGAGGAGCATGGGGTCATCTATACCCAGACAGCAAAGTGCTTCTGGGCAGCAGCGTGAGGGGCCACAGAGAGGCCTGTGGAGGCAGGCTGAATGGGGTCTGCTGGACTGTCCTGAGGATGACCATCGTCCATGAAATCAGACGGAGGAACAGGTTGAGGACAGGTGGGGAGACCAGCAGTGTAGACTTGAATTTCCAGGTTCCAGACTGGGAAGGAAGGGCAGAAAACAGGAGCCGAGGGGTCCAAGGGTCAGAGGAAGCTTTTGCATTTTGAAGAGGGAAAGACCAGAGTATGTTTCTAGGCTAAGAGGAGAGAGCCAGCAGGGAGCAGAGGAAGGATGGAGAAGAGATAGCGATGGAGCCAGTCCTGGAGGGTCAGGGCCTGGGGCCTTGGCACCATCTTGATGGGCCAGCCCGCAGGCACGGCCTTCTTCACGTGCTCTCCGTGCCGTGGACTTGGAGGCCTGTGTTGTTGAGTTGACTTTGTTGGATGCCCTTTACGGTCATTTGGCTGCTTGGGCGCAGCTGACATGTGAGCAGTTTCCCTTGCATCTGCTTCTGGCTGAGCCTCACTGGAGTGACGGCAGAAAACAAGGGCCCTGCAACCCCAGGGCTTGGCCTGCTCTGTTCTGAGCTCCTAGTAGGTGCCAGAGTCTCACACTGGGCTGTGGATGCCTGTCCAGGGCTCCCTTCGTCACGGGTCCCTGGGCTTCAGTGCGGAGGAAGTGGGAGGCCTCCTCTTCTGACTGCAGATCCCTGCCCTGAAGGAGTCGGGGTGTCCCTCACTGGCTGACCGGTCTCACAGATGCCCCACCGGGTGCAGTTTCCAGCCCATTTCCCTGGGGAAACCGAGGCAGGGAGAAGGGAAGTGATTCCCCAAAGACACACTGTGAGTCGTGATCCTGACTTGCAGTAAGAATCCAGGGTTGCTGATGGGAGTGTTTTCTAAACAAAGACGCTTTATTAGGAAGTTACTGATTTTAGTTTATCCAGAAGATCTTTATTCAGCACCAACAGTTTGCTCAATCTTTTGTAGATATGAATATTAATTAGAAACGTGCACACGTGTGCACACACACATAGAATGTAGAACTCTACAGTGAATCAGAGTGGTTAAGAGCACTTCCAGCTCATGGTTAACTAAGTTATTTGGCCTTTTGTATGCTTCAGCTCCACATCTATAAAATGCCCTCATCTTAACATAGCTGTACTAACATAGCAGTTTAGGCAGGTCTCGTTCAGTGACACGTCAGGGATGCAACTCACACTGACTACAACATTCAAAAGAGAGTTATTGGCTAATGTAACTGAAAAGTCTGGGGATACATTAGGTAGCTGGCTTCAGGCATGGCTGGATCCAGGGGTTTTTAAGAAAGTCATCACCAATCTATCTTTCTTCCACCTCCTCTCAGCTCTGCTTTCTCTTTGTTGCCTTCATTCCCAGGTGGGATCCCCTGGTGCCAGTGACAGACAGCAGCTCCCCACTCAGTGGTCCCAGCAAAGAGGGGGGATGTGCTTCTTCATCAGCAGAAGAGGTTTCAGGACCAAGGCTTACTGCCTCAGAAGCGTCCTAAAGCTGCCCAGGAGGCAATCATTGTAGCCAGGGAGTTGGAGTGGGTTGACTGGTTGCGCTGGCACTACCCACCCTCCCTGGACGCTGAGGTGGGCCAGTATCTGCCCCTCGTCCCCCCACAGTGGGAATGGGGAGGGTGATCTTGAAAAGAGAACGGGTATCTATTTTTCACAAGGAGGGGGATGCACAAACAGTAGAGGGTCACCACCCCTACCTTTTGGGGGCTGTTTGAAGAATTAATGACTTAAAATATATGACAAGTGCCCAGCACATGTAAGTTCTTAGTAAGTGGTAGCTATTAATATTAATATTATTATTTTTAGTCCCTGTGGCAGGGACTCATTAAAGATAATGACGCTGCTGCTAGAGCCCTTGTTTAGAGAGGATGGACTGAGCCCCTCTGTGACCACGCTGAGCCTACAATCCCAGGTGCCAGTCCGTGGCAGCTCAGAGGTTGCTGCTGAGGGCTTCCTGGAGGATGAAGACTGGCCCTCTGCCTTTACCAAGTTCCAAGGAGCTGTGCCTGCAGGATAGCTCCAGAAGGGGTAGCTTTCATCAGACGGGTTTATTCATTTACTCCTTCATTCATTCAGCACTTTTTTTTCTTTCCTGAACACCTACTCCGTGCCAGGTACTAGGCGTAGATGTTGCAGTAAGACAGACCAAGTGCCTGCAATCCTGGAGCTAGTGGGGATCAACTGTTAAACAAGAAAACAAATTAAAAATCCCGACTCTTTCAGAAAGTGATATGTTCTGTGAAGAAGAGAAGGGGCAACCACGTGTGTCCAGGAGCAGCGTAAAAACCTATGACCGGCAATGGCCTGGCTAGGAGGTGACTTTGGCTGAGAGCGAGGGCCCGGACTAGTTTTAGTTTTGATCAGATGCATGACTGCCCACCGACCTGGACACCTGAGCCTGCTGCTGTGCATGCCCTTCCCCCACAGGAAGGGGAGATCCTAGAGGGTGGTGACACATCGTGGTGAGAGCAGCCCCGGGTGCCCAGGGGACAGCCTGGGGTTAATCGAGTGCTGCTTCTAGTGCCTAAAGGGGCCCCTCCCCAACCTCGGATGGTCTGTCAGGCTCCCTCCAGCCCGGATCAGCACTGGAGACTCAAGCATCCACTCTTTTGCCCTTTTTCTGGATTCTTTGTGGACCACCCACAAAGGATCCTTTCACCAGAGCTCCATAAACCCAGCAGCTTGGGAACCTCCCATGCTAGTGTCTGCCTTCCCCCTCTCTTAAGGCACTGCCCAGTCTGGGGCATCTTTGTGGTCCCCTGGCATCCCTTTGCCTGCTGTCTGGCCTCTCTCCTTAAGTCTTTCTTACTCCTCCCTGGGTCCACCCTCCCCCTTTCAGTCTACAGCCCCCAGCTGCCTCCAGATGCCTGTGTCCTGTATTTCCCTCCTAGGGTTTCCAGATTTAGCAAATAAAAATACAGGCCGGCTGGTTAAATTTGAATTCCAAATGAACAACAAATAATTTTTTAGTCTAAGTGTGTCTCCAATATTGTTTGGGACATACTTAGGCTAAAAAGTTATGCGTTGCTTATCTGAAGTTCAGATTTAACCAGCTATCCTGTATTTAATCTGGCAACCCCATGTCCTTTCCCTCACAGTTCCTATGCCTCAAGCCAGAGAGCTTGGGGAAGCACAGTGGTGCTCCCACCCCACCTTCTTTTAAAGCTTTTTATGGTCCTCTTTTCATCCTTATAAAATTATTAACTGTAAAAAATTAAACTTTTAATTTTGAGATAACTGGAGATTCAGTTTCCTCTAACCGTAACAATTTGTAAAATGAGAAGTACAGTATCACAACTAAGATACTGACACCCATACACTTCCAGCGACAGAACATTCCCATCACACAAGAATCCTTCATGCTTTCCTTTTAAAGCCATAGCCACTTGCATCCTGCCCCCGCTCCTTCCTTAACCTCTGGAAATCACTAATCTGTTCTCCATTTCCATATTTCTGTCATTTCAAGAATGTTATATAAATGGAATCATATGTAAGTCTACATGATCTTTGGGATAAATTCCAGGAGTACAGTTGCTGGGCCTATAGCACTTGAATGTATGACTTTTTAAGAACTGCCAAACTTTTCGAGAGTAGCTGTGCCATTTTACATTGCCACCAGCAAGTTTCTCCACATCCTCACCAGCGTTCGGTTCGTCACTATTTCTAATTTTAACCGATCTGATAGGTAGGTGGTGATATCTTATTGTGGTTTTAATGTGTATTTCCCTAATGGCTCATGATGTTAAACATTTTTTCATGGGCTTATTTGCCATCTGTTTATCCTTTTTTTTTTTTTTTTTTTTTTTTTTTTTTGCGGGCCTCTCACTGCTGTTGCCTCTCCCGTTGTGGAGCACAGGCTCTGGACGCACAGGCTCAGCGGCCATGGCTCACGGGCCCAGCTGCTCCGCGGCATGTGGGATCCTCCCGGACCGGGGCACGAACCCGTGTGCCGTGCATCGGCAGGCGGACTCTCAACCACTGCGCCACCAGGGAAGCCCTGTTTATCCTTTTTGATGAAAAGCATTTTTATATCTTTTGCCTATTTTCTAATTGGATTGTTTACTTTTTTGTGGTTGACGTTTGGAGTTCTTGTATGTTCTAGATACTAGTCCTTTGTCAGATATGTGGTTTGCAGACGTTTCCTCTTGGTCTGTAGCTTGTCTTTTCATTTTCTTAAGTGGGTCTTTTGTAGAGTAAAAGTTTTAAAGTTTGATGAAGTCCAAATTATCAATTTTTCCTTTATGGCTCCAAGTCTTTGGTTTCCAGTTTAAGAACTCTATGCCTAATCCTAAATCCCAAAGATTTTTTCCTATTTTTTTCAAATAACTTTTATAATTTTATGTTTAAGTCCATGATCCATTTTGAGTTAATTTTTATATAAATTTGGGTTGAGTACCACCCACCCCCATGTCCAGTTGCTCCTGGACCATTTTTTGTAAAGACTATAGTTCTTCCATTGAACTGTTAATTATCAGTTGGGCATGTTTGTGAGGATCTGTTTCTGGGTTGCATTGATCTATGTGTCTATTCCTCTGTCAATATGACACAGTCTTAATTGCTATAGCTGTTTAAGTCTTGAAATCGGACTGAATCCTCCTTTTTTATTGTTCTTTTTCAAAATTGTTTTATTATTTTTGTTTTTATTTTTTGCGGTACGCGGGCCTCTCACTGTTGTGGCCTCTCCCGTTGCGGAGCACAGGCTCCTGACGCGCAGGCTCAGCGGCCATGGCTCACGGGCCTAGCCGCTCTGCGGTGTGTGGGATCTTCCCAGACCGGGGCACGAACCCGTGTCCCCTGCATCGGCAGGCGGACTCTCAACCACTGCACCACCAGGGAAGCCCTACAGTTGGTTTCTGAATGTTGATTTTGTACCCCTTGACTTTGCTCAACTCAATTGTAGGAGATTTTTTGGTAGATTCCATGGGATCTTCTACACAGACAATCATGTCATCTGTGAACAGGAACAGTTTTGTTTATTCTTTTCCTATCTGTGTGCCTTTTGTTTCCTTCTTCTTGCTTTTTGCTCTGGTTAGAACTTCCAGCATTATGTTGAATAAGAGTGGTGAGAGTGGACATCCTTGACTTGTTTATGAAAAAAACAGGTGTAGGGTTTTTTTTTTGCGGTACGTGGGCCTCTCACTGTTGTGGCCTCTCCCTTTGCGGAGCACAGGCTCCGGACGCGCAGGCTCAGCGGCCATGGCTCATGGGCCCAGCTGCTCCGCGGCATGTGGGATCTTCCCGGACCGGGGCACGAACCCGTGTCCCCTGCATCGGCAGGCGGACTCTCAACCACTGCGCCACCAGGGAAGCCCGTAGGTTTTTTATAGATACTCTTTACCAGGTTAAGGAACTTCTCTATTTCTGTTTTCCTAAGAGTTTTTATCATGAGTGGGTGTTGAATTTTGTCAATTTTTTTTTTTTTTAGAAGATGTTGGGGGTAGGAGTTTATTAATTAATTAATTTATTTTGCTGTGTTGGGTCTTCGTTTCTGTGCGAGGACTTTCTCTAGTTATGGCAAGCGGGGGCCACTCTTCATCGCAGTGTGTGGGCCTCTCACTGTCGCGGCCTCTCTTGTTGCGGAGCACAGGCTCCAGACGCGCAGGCTCAGTAGTTGTGGCTCACGGGCCCAGCCGCTCCACGGCATGTGGGATCTTCCCAGACCAGGACTCAAACCCGTGTCCCCTGCATTAGCAGGGAGACTCCCAACCACTGCGCCACCAGGGAAGCCCGAATTTTGTCAATTTTTTTAAAACTGCAGCTATTTATATGACCATGTGATTTTTCTTCTTTAGTCTGTTAATATAGTGGATTATACTGATTGATTTTTTTTTTTTTTTTTTTGCGGTACGTGGCCTCTCACCGCTGTGGCCTCTCCCGCCGCGCAGCACAGGCTCCGGATGCACAGGCTCAGCGGCCATGGCTCACGGGCCTAGCTGCTCTGCGGCATGTGGGATCTTCCTGGATCGGGGCACAAACCCGTGTCCCCTGCATCGGCAGGCGGACTCTCAACCACTGCGCCACTAGGGAAGCCCTATGTTGTTATATTTTAAGTGAGTTCCTTGTAGATAGAATATAGGTGGGCTACTCCCTGTCCTCATTCTGTCAGTATCTGTCTTTTCAATTTGTATATTTTGACCATTAATATTTAATGTAATTAATTATATGTTAGAGCTTAAGTTTGCCATTTTATATTTGTTTTCTGTCAGTTTTCTCTGCTTTTCATTTCTGTTTTCTACTTCCTGCCTTCCTGTCGGTTACTTGAATATTTTCAAGAATTTCATTTTGGTTAACCTGTTGTGTTTCTTTTTGTACAACTTTTAAAATGATTACTTAGGCATTACATTATATAAACATAGCTTACCAAAGTCTTCTGGTGTCATCATTTTACCAGTTCAAGTGAACTGGTAAAGACAACCAGATTGTAAACCGTATTTATAATCTAATTGTTTAGAACATTTCTCCTACAAATATTTAGAACCATATCAGATAGTGGTAAATTTTTGCTTCAACCATCAAACATAATTTAGAAAACTCAAAAGAGGTAGAGAAATTATTGTATTTACCATAATTTTGTTTACTGTGTTTTCTTCCTACTTACAAGAATTCTTGTATCATTTCCTTTTCTATTTAGAGGAGTTCCTTTAGCTTTCTTTTTATTTTTCTTTTTGTTTCTTTTCTTTCTTTCTTTTTTTTTTTTTTTACAGTAGGCATTCTGGTGACAAATTCTCTTAGTTTTCTTCATCTGAGGATGTCTTGATTTCCCCTTCATCCCTGATTGGTAGTTTTGCTGGATATAGATTTTGTGTTGCCAGTTCTTTCCTTTCAGCACTTGAAAAATATTGTACCACTTTCTTCTGGCTTCCATGGGTTTTGATGAGAAATCTGCTGTCATTTGAATTATTTTTCCACTGTGGTAAGGTGTCATTTTTCTTTCTCTGCTCTCAAATTTTTTCCTTTGTCTTTTTTTTCTTTTGAGTACTTTTTAAGTTCACCCCCTTTCTCCTCTCCTTCTAGGACTCTGACCACATGAATGTTAAAGTCTCATCAATCTCTGAGGCTCTTTTCATTAAAATAAATCTATTTGCTTTCTTTTGTTATGTCTTCCAGTTTGCCAATTCTTACCTCTGTTTCCCTCCTCCCTTCTGATGTTGAGCCCATCATTGATTTTTTAAAACTTTGTTTTTTTAATTTCTAAAATTTCCATTTAGTGCTTCTTTTTATCTTCTGTTTCTTTGCTGAGACTTTCTCTTTTTCCATTTGTTTCACACATGTTCATAATCGTTGGGAGTAGTCTATGATGGCTCCTTCAAATTCCTTGAGAGAGAACTGTAACTTCTCAGTCATCTCAGTTTTCGTATGTATGGATTGTCTTTTTCCATTCAATTTGAGATCTTCCTGGTTCTTGGTGGGACAAATGATTTTTGATTGAGGTGGGAAGAATTCCAGGTTAGTCTCCCTACTAGGTCTCCACTAATACCTCTTTGAATAGTGGGAGGAGTGCCTCATTCCTGTCCCCCACCTGACTTTCCCTGACACCAGGAGAATGGGTAGGTGCACCTTGCTACTGCTGGGTTGAGGTGGAAGTTCAGGCTCTCCAGATGGTCTCTAGTGACACCATGAGGAGGGGCCATGTTACTGCCCAGCAAGTATGAAAGTCTGGCTCCCTACTAGGCTTTTTTGACACTCTATGGATATGGGGTATTGGATGCCTTGTTACAACCTTAAGAGCATGGAAATCTAGGTGCCCTGCTCAGCCTTTGCTTGAATGGGTAGTGGGGAGGTAACACATTTTCTATGGGTTTGGTTGGAGCAAGCTGTTATTGTCTACAAGTTTTCTGTCTTGCCAGGCTGTATACCTTTTCTGGTCCTTTGGCTAGAGAGCCCAGGCTTTTCTAGGGGCTTTTAAAATCTTATCTGTCGGCGTTTCCTGGTTGCCAACTGCTTGAGCTCCAATCTGAGATATATGAAGCAAAAGGAAAACCCAGGGTACTCACTACCATGTTGTTTGTTGGGTCCCAGTGTCCCTGGCTATTCTGCCTTCTTTTCTCCACCGTTCAGAATATTCTTATGTTTCTTTCATAATGTCCAGGGTTTTTATTTGTACTTAGCTGGAGGAATAGAGAAAATTATGTCCAGGGGAGAAATCTGGAAACTGAATAGGCAACTAAGCGTCTCGGGAACATTTGGAAAACATTGCTTTATTCCACAGCGACGTTTTTGCAAGGTTGCTGGGTCCCAGGGCTTGTGGGGAAATTGGAGCTTAGACTGGAGGTTTGTAGCTCAGACTTGGGCCAGGACCATTTTGAGGACCCTCCTCCTTCCCCCGCCTCCTCTTCTTTTGCAAGGGGAGAGAACAGTGGGCTGTGTGAGACCCTTGACTCACCGGTTGGTGGCAGTCATAAATCGAGCCCAGCAGCACCCAGTGTAAAGGTTGATACTAATGACACCTTGTTTCTGCATCCGTCCGGCTTTGCCTTTTGTTTTTTCCCCCAATGATCCTTGTCACCCTGATTTTATCTCCTTAGGAGGTGATGAAGAAAGCCGGGGTGGGGTCCTACCTGACATATCACCTAGGTGCACTGATGGTATGAACCAAAAGTTGGCAAATGTGGGCCAGTATTGGTGCTTGAGGGTTAGGGAGCGATGCAGTGACGCAGTGCTGGAGATGTGGGGTGGTAGAATGATCTCAAGTCCATGCAGCCGAGTGCTGGAAGCTGTCATGGGAATCGGGAGGGAGCAAACCAGGATTCGACTGGTCATCGGGTTGTCTTGTCCCTTCAAAGGAGGATAGCTCTTGCACAAACCTCACTTTTCCCACCTGGGCATTCTGAGCCCCCTCCCTAGTTGGCACCAGCAGAGTCTCAGGCAACTGTAGTGGAATTGTAGCACTTGGGTGGATACTGGAAAGTGGTGATGTTTCTGGGGCGGTGAGGCAAATAAAACCATGACAGATTGTTTTCAAAGCACCGAATGCAAAATTGTCAACACAAACATATTTCTGGACCGAACAGTCGAATGTGTGAATTAATTACGGACCTATTAAGAAGCAGAATTATTATTCATTTCAGGGACTAAAACAACCCTGCTGCCCAACCCTTTCACTCTGGGAAGAGGATTCCATGGGCTGCTCCTTTTAAAGTTTTAGGGGCTGGTAGAAATGCAAGAGACTCTGTAGCACAAACCTGGCTTCCAGCAGCCACTTCAGTTTTCATGATCTGTCCCCAGGATCTTTTTTTTTTTTTTCAGTACGCGGTCCTCTCACTGTGTGGCCTCTCCCGTTGCGGAGCACAGGCTCCGGACGCGCAGGCTCAGCGGCCATGGCTCACGGGCCCAGCCGCTCCGCGGCACATGGGATCTTCCCGGACCGGGGCACGAACCCGTGTCCCCTGCATCGGCAGGCGGACTCTCAACCACTGCGCCACCAGGGAAGCCCTGTCCCCAGGATCTTGATGAGGGTTGGAGTCCCATCAAACGTTAACAAGCACTGGAAAGGGCCTGTAGCTTTAGGAGAAATCATTGTTTCTACTGGTAACATTGAGTCCTTAGAACATGCTGAGGGTGAGGGCCTCTGTCCACACTGCGCCCAGTTATCTTCCTGTGTCCACGTGCTTGGAATTCTGTGGGCTGTTCTCCACACACAGGGCTGCAGTGAGCCACAAGAGGCACCTTTCAAGTGTACGGGTGCTGCAAAAGCACTTCACTGGGCGACGTTTCATGAAGGATTTCTAGTAAGGGGTAGCCTCCTAAAAACTACCCACACAGACACACATACAAACAGACACACAGACACACACCCCCCCCTCAGCATTGCCTGCATGAAGAGCTTCGGCTGTCTCAGCATGTGCCCTCAAGATCTGTTTTACCAAAAAAAAAAAAAAGAAAGATTTAGCATCTCACTGTAAAACATTTTTGGGCTTCTATCTGCAGCATCAGGATCAGAATCTGGTTTCAGATCTCTTGTTCTGTCCCTCACTCCTGGGGCAGTTCAGCTTTTTCTCCCGGTGACCTGTTGGCGGCCTTCACCCCCTGTAGAACCCTTCTGTTTGGACCCTGCTCGGATTCGAATGGCCTTTGCAGAGTTTGCGCAACCTCTGCTTGTCTGCTTGGAGGCTTGGGGTTATCTCTCTGGATGGCAGGAGCATTGCTCCTCGAAGCACATGAATGGATGAATAAAAAGGTAGTCGGAACATGTCCCTCACCCTGTTCTAACCCAACTCGGGACACTTGTGTCTGGGCACTTGGTGGAGGGTTGGTTGGGATTTACGTGGTACGCACCAGTACCACTGTACTGTTTCTTAAAATACTGAAATAGTTCCTGACCTGCTGGCAAAGAGTTTCTGCCCTGAACTTCCTGCTCACAGATCCTCCCCCTGGGCTTGGAGCCGTGGCCCTTCCCTAGATCCAGAGCACAAGGGGAGACCTCCTGGTCCATCAAGGCCACCAGCCTACAGCCAGGGATGGTTGAGCTGGTGGGGACCCTGGTGCACCGGCTGTTAATACGTTTGCTTATCAGCCCTGCTTGTTGCCGCACTTTGTACTCATTCCCTTCCTCTCCACTCGACAGCAAGTGTTTCCTGGATCCTAGCCGTGTGCTTGACATGCGCTGCTTCCTTACTGAAGCCGGCTTCTCTTGGCCCCGTCTCATTTCTTCCTGACCGCATCCCCTGCTTCTGTGCTGTGTCGCACCACATGTCCCTTTTCTGTGGCGCTGGTGAGTGTTGCCGGTGCTGCGTAGGAGACGAAAGAGCCCTTTCTATTGCTCTCATTCTGACCCCCATATGATGGGACTTTCCTGTAGGAAGTTTACTCATATGTATGCTTTTGACATTTTTATTCCGTTTGCAACTTGCCCGATAGCTGCTTGGTTTTCCCTGGCACTTTTGTCACTGCTGTGACAATAGTGGGGGTGTGTCAGCTGTGAGAGCAGCCCTTTCCCTCCCGTCCCCACTCAGAGTGGCGCCCAGACCCTGTTCAGCGGCCCCGCTCATTTCCATCGAGCACGTAGTGATGTAGTGACGCTGGTTCAGCCTTTCTTATTCCTCCCATTACTGGGTGGAGGAAACACCTTTCGGAGCCTCTGTTCCCGGCTCCCCCTGTTTTCCGCGCGAGGCAGCTCTGAAAGTGTTGTCGTTAGCGCATCTCTCCTTGTTTCACAGCCGGGCGGCGTGGCTTAAGCTGTGAGCTGAAAACTGACCCGTGTGGGTTTGGCTTCCACTGCCCGTCAGCGGGGCCTTCCTCCAGTATCCCCGCTGCCCTTGACAATGACTCCGTTTTCAGAGTGGCAATGTACTGACGAGTGAGTGTCTGCAGGAAGGCACCTCGCCCAGCTCGCAGGCTTCCAGGCTTGGGGCTGCGCAGGAAGCTTCATTTATTTTTAGATACCTTAGCTCTCCCGAGGGAGGGTCTGCGCACTGCCCCCCCAACCTGCCCCCTCCAGAGATGGGCCCGATGGTCTGCTCTGAGCAGTGGAAGGGGGTGGGGCAGGCTCAGTTCTGTTTTGGGAAGGCGAGCTGGAGTTCTCTCTTTGTTAGGAACCATGTCTGGGAGGGTCTTGCTGTTCTGCAGAAGCCATGAGGAGGTCAGAGCTGGAAGCTTCCCTACCACCTGACCCGTTTTGCTCATCCAGAAGCTGAGGCTTAGAGGGGGGCAGGCACTGTCCCAAGGTCACACAGATGGCCAGAAACTGGGGCGAACGCAAACCAGGCCTGTGCGTGCCCAGGTGCCGTCTCTCCGCTCATCCCTTAAATACTCACTGAGCGTGCACTGCACACACATTACCTACTCATTCATTCAACAGGTGGAGCCCCCAGACTGGCCTCTTCGTGAGAGTTTACAGGGGAGGGGCCTGGAAGGCTGTGTCGTTGACAAGCACCTCCACCCGCGTCCCCCGGATTTGTATCATCAGAGAAGTTTGGGAAATTCTGGTCTATACCACACCTGCTGGTGGTGGGTCCAGCCCGGCAGGAGTCCTGGAGCTGGGACTTTGGGGGACTGTGGCTCAGACCCAGGAACAGGACTGTGGTCTGGAACCCTCCAGTCTCTTGGCAAGGGGAGAGGGGAGCCAGGCAGCATCCAAGATAAAAATAATACTTTTTTGGGAAACGAATAATACCTTATCCATGCTTCCATCCGAGTAGTTTTGTTTTATTTTCCATTGTTCTTTCATACTCTGATTTTATCCTCCCAGGTACTAGCCTCCCAGGAATCTGGGAAGTTGGGGGTCATTAGTGGGGAGAGGGTACTGCCTTGCTCAAACCAGTTAGTGCAATGGTCCTGGCACCCAGCAATGGGGTGGATGCACCGTGCTCATTGGTGCTGGTGGTCAGACATAGGGGAATAGCTGCTGTGGCTTGAGGATGGGAGAATAATCTCACGTTGCAGGACAAGGGGGCTGCTGACCGTGCTCAGAGGAGCTGAGCGCTCCAGTATTCCCCTTGTATGGATGCGGAAATGGAGTGAGACTTAGGGACCCTCTGAGATGACGCAGGTATTTGGTATTGATGGAGACTAGAAATGAGGCCACTAGTTCACTGGTTCTCAGAATGCGATCTGAGCAATCCTGGCTTTCCAAGCATGGGCCATGGGCCTCCTGGATGTGGGGCCAGAGGGTGGGACACGGGGGTTGAAAGCAGCTTTGCTCTGTTCTGCTGTGTAAGTTGGTGTTTCGTGTAAGATTTCGCTGGGAAAGTCAGAGACTCTGCCCCGGGCCACTCTGTGTCCTCAGACCTCACACCAGTACCGGAGTTAGGAGAGTGGTATGTCAGGCCTGGGCTGGTGGGCGATTCTGGGTGATTCTCCAGACCTCGATGAACCTCAGGCTCGTCTTCTAGATGGGATGGACGCTCTGTCCCAGGTTGCCAGCAGGTCTGATGAGATGTCAGGGGCAACTGGCGCTTCACGTCTTGGTTGAGGGTCAGTGGTGAGGGACCTAGGTGCTCGCTCAGTCAGTGGGTTGCCGACATGGCCCTGTTTCCTGCCTGCCTGTATTCTTTGACTTGCTTTTTGTTACTTACCCTCTGTCAAAATCCAGGAGCTTTTCTTGCAGCTCAGACACCGGTATAACATGAAAAAACCCAAGGGCCTTTAGTCTCAAATGGGTTCCTTGCTATCAAAAGCTTCTTCCTGCATGAGGGCACAAGCCTTGGAGCTTTCTGGCACCCGTGTGCCCTTGCCCATCACCAGGGCTCCTCCAGCCCTGCCCCTGGCAAGCCTCAGAGGCAGGGCCCACATTTGGATGACTTGGAGGATGAGGAGGGATGGAGGCTGGATATTTTCTTACTTTTTTCTATCAGTTACTCAGTGATGAATCCACTGGTTAATTGCTCAGTCCTTCTCTCTGTGTCCACACTGTTGGCGTGGCCCTGGTGCTCCCAAACATGGAGGGAGGACCAGCTCCGTAACTTGTGCAAAATGAAAATGCAGGGCCCTGTGTTAGAAAATGAAGAATTTCAAGATGACAACAGGAGGATATCAAACCAAGTGCAGGGCCCTTCTAAATTCCGGCCCCTGTGCTGCTACACGGGTCACAGGCCCACGAAACCAGCACTATGTAGGCGCAAGATGCTTTGCGTGGCAGGCACCCCACAGGGCTCAGGCCTGCAGGGTATGGGTGTGCAGGTTGCATACTGCACAACTCTGGGGAACACCCTTCACCATTCCGTCTGCATGGCAGCCCTGCCGGAGGTGCCTTCAGCCAGCCCTTGACAGTGGCTGTGACCCACAGCTTTGGGACAGAGAGGCTATCTTGGCGATGGGCTGGTGTCCTCACATCCAGATTCTCCCCTCGAGCCACGGTTCTGGAAGCTCCTCCTTCGCTTCTCCCTTTCTCCTTGGCATTTCAGAGACACGTTTCTCCACGAAGCTGAGGTGCCCAGGCTCCACGCGGGTGCTGCTGGGGAAGCATCCGCTCCTCCGTGTGGATCGCCCGCTGGCGGCTCTGCTGTTAACCTTTGGGGTTTGCTCATAAAATAGAAACTCTCTTTGTAGGTCAGTTTGTCAGTAATTTTGGCAGCCGCGGGGCCACCGAGGGAATGAGGCTTGGTTCCCACTTGTCTCTCGTGCTCGGTTTGGAGACTTTTGCGGAGCCCTTCCCCGGGAGGAACGCTCACCCCTGCCGGAAACGAGAGACGGTTTTCTCTGACCTGGTTTTGAATCGGCAGAAGCAATTCCTGTATGCTGGAAATGTACGGCCGCTGAGAAGGAATTTGGTCCAAACCCAGCCTGCAGAGCCTTCTGCTTAGGCCCCTGTTTTCCTGGGCGGGTGGCACTTGGGTGGGGCTTCCGGGTTCTGCTTCTGCTCCCATGATAAGTGAAGTGGAAGGTTCTGCTGAGACTGGCACCCACCCGAGCCTCACTGGGCTCGCCGTGGTCTGCAGGATAGCGTCGTGGCCTGCCAGCTGACCCACTTGCTCCTGTACCACCCCTCTTGACACCCCCCACAACCCCAGCCTGGGTTGCCAAGGCTCTGGGCATCTTCCGTTGCGATAACCTCCCAGTGCCCAGCCCTGTACTCTGTGCTGGAGGGGAGGGAAGAGATGAATAAGTCCTCATCAGACCCTGCCTTCAAGGGCCTGGCAGTAGGATGAGGGTGAGGGCAGTTAGGTAATGTGCAGGCTGGTGGGGTTGGTTGTCAGAGAGAATAGTGTTCAAGGAAGGCTGAAACAGGTGGCCTGGAGAAGTCAAGGAGGGCTTCCTGGCAGAGGCAGTGATGAACTAGACTCTGACCCCTCGCTCTATTATTTTTGAGGCCTCTAGGGAGTAATACTGAGCATCTCTAGTCCAGTGAAGGAAGCCTGGGGAGGCTAGGCTGGGATAGTATTATGGCCTGGAAATTCAGTCCCACTCAAATAATAGCTGAGCACCGTGTGTAAGATGCATTGCCAGAATCAGAGTTGATTCAGAGGTAGAACAAGACTTGATGACCAAAGTTAAGGTTTGTAGATTGAGAACTTCAGGTCAACCAGAGAGACGGGTTGAGTGCCAGGGGAGACGATGCTGAGGAAGGAGAAGAGGGCAGCTTGGGGTCTGGGGAGAGCTCCAGGAGTGTCGAGGAAAGAGACCCTGGCTCCTGCCTCCTCCAAGAAGTCAGGCAGGCTGGGAGGATGCTCTCCAGCTGCTTCTGTGTTCCTGGGTGTTGCCTTTAGGTCCCAAGGTCTGAGCATGGACCCATGGGGCAGCAGGGCCCAGTGAGAAGCCTGGAGCTTTCTCTGGGACTCAGAGGCCTGCTCACAGCTTCCCTGGACAGACCTCTGTATTACTGATGTTTGTAGAGAGTGCTGCCTTTGGAGGCTGTGGGGTGAGAGCCTTTTATGGGAACGAGCTGCAGCCTGGGAGGTAGGAGGTCTAGATTCCAGTCTATGCTCCCCTCATGTGCTTTGTGACCTTGAGCAAGTAATTTGCCCTTCCAGGAACCACACTCTGGCCATAGCATGACTGAAGTGAGCATGGAGTAAGTGAGCATGTCACTACGTTAACCAGATTTCTTTCCCGTAGGACTTTCAGAATTTTAACATCATGGTGATTACAGTGGTGATAGTGATCGCAAACAATCCTATAGCACTTACTTATGTGCCAGGACCTGTTCTGAGCACTTTACATCGGCTGTTCCACTTAATTCTCACGTCTGCCGCCAGAGGGATTCTTTGAGTGGCAGGAATACCACAGCACTCAGGTCTGCAGGGTATGGTTGTGCAGGTTGTACACTGCACAAGTCTAGGGAACACCATTGTGGCCTACGTGGCTGCCCTGCCAGAGGTCATGTCAGCCAGCCTCTGACAGTGACAGGGATCCAGAACTTTGGGGTAGAGAGACCCCTCTATTCTCTCATTTTAGAGATGAGGAAATCAAGGGGCACAGAGGCAAAAGTAGCCTGCCTAAGGCTTCTCTGACTCAGCCAGCAGGAGTCAGAGCCAGGGTTAGGACCCAAGTGATCTGGCTACAGGCTCCATGTGCTCAAACACCATGCCAAATTGTACCCATACGGTCACAGAGCCCCTTCTTTATGGAGCATCTGTCTACAGGGAGCAGTGTTCCCTGGAACACACTTTCCAGATGCGTTCCATGGGCACTTCCTGCTGCCAGCCCTGGACCGTCAAACTCCTGGGGGAATCTCAAATGGGGATTTTGCTCCAGTCTCCAAATTTCCACCTATGTGGAATCCTGCAGCGTTGTATAGATTAATAGTCATCTGTTTTTCTTCTTTCCATCTTTCCTTTATAAACACTGTATCAGAGAAATTCACTGATGATGTGTCCACCCGAGGACCGCCTTGCCGCCGAGGCAGCTAAGTATTAAGGGGAAATTCGTGAAATGAAGTTTGGAAGCTGCCGGCCTGGCCGGAGCCCCTTCTGAGTGCTGATGATTTATTTCGGCAATGTGGTAGTCATTAGTATCTTTGGTGTTGGAGCCCACGAGCTCTGGCCTGGGTCTGTGACTGAGGGAGCCTTCGGGGCCATTACGAGCTAATGGCTCAGTGTGGGCAAAGGAGGTCTGCAGTCAATCTCGCTGCCGGCGAATAATAAACGTCGGCCGGTTCCCTTCCTGCTCCCGGAGAGGGAGGGGGCCTCAGCGCACCGAGGCCTGCTGGGCCTCGGAGTGGCCTGGCCTTGTCTCCACAGCCGTGGGAGACACCAAATCACACCGCTTCTTGGCTTGGAGAACTGAGGTGAGAAGTTGCCCAGAATTTTGTCTGACTGACCCAGATTTTAGAAACCTGAGGTTGGTTTGAGGGCTCTCAGTTCTGCTGGTCTGGCTTTGGGCTGTCTTCCTGCAGGGTGTCCTCAGCTCATCATGTCCTCGTGGAGAGGGCGTGCGTGACGCAGGGTCGGTGCAGGAGCCTCCCCAAGGGAGGAGTCTCTGCTGTCTCTACGTCTGGGGAAGATCCCTCCATGTTGACCCCTTTTAATTGAGGCCTCACTTACATACAGTCAAGGGCACGAACATTCTGAGTATTGTTCTTTTTTTTTTTTTTTTTGCGGTACGCGGGCCTCTCACTGTTGCGGCCTCTCCCATTGAGGGGCACAGGCTCTGGACGCGCAGGCTCAGTGGCCATGGCTCACGGGCCCAGCCGTTCCGCCGCATGTGGGATCCTCCCGGACCGGGGCACGAACCCGTGTCCCCTGCATCGGCAGGCGGACTCTCAACCACTGCGCCACCAGGGAAGCCCGAGTGATGTTCTTTGACATACGTGTGCCCACCCAACCCGCATCAACAATAGCCCACTTCCCCCCAGCAGTTTCCCCAGGGCAATTGCTTCTCTGACCTCTACCACCTGAGGGTAGCTGGACCTGCCTCTGAACGCCGTGTCAACGGAATCCTGCGCTGTGTGGTTTTTGCGTGTGGCTTCTGTAGCTCAGTTACATTTGTGAGGTGCATCTCTGTTTGCGTATCAGGCGTTTGTGCCTTTTTATTGCTGTGTTATAGCCCCTATATGAACATGTCCCAGTTTGCCGTGTGTCCTACCGATGCTGGGTGTTGGGCTTGCTCCTGGTGGGGGCTGTTATGAGTAGTGCTACTAAGGCCGTCTGCAGAGGGGTCGTATCTGCGGAGGGGTATTCTGTGGTCACACGCACGCATGCCTTTGCTTGCGTAACTGGGAGGTTCCTGAGCTACTGGCTCATGGGCAGGGAAATGTTCAGTTGGGGTAGAGGCAGCCAGCTTTCCAGGGTGCTGCCCACCCTCCCCGCCTGCGAGGCCCTGCCCGCCTCACGACCTCACATCCTACCCTTCCTCCTGCCCCCCCCCCCCGCCGCTCTGGCCGCACCCGACTTCTTCCTGTTCTCGGACACTCTGTGCCCTCTTTGTGGAATGTTCCTCTCCAGCCCTCCACACCACTGCCTCCTTCACAGGCAGGTGGCACTCCTCTCCGGGCTGACTCCCACTCCAACCTCGTCACTCTAATCCACCCCATTTTATTTCCTTCGTAGCGCTTCTTGTAATATGCAATCGTCTCGTGTACTCATGTTTGTCTGTGTGGTGTTTGTCTTTCCAGGTGGACCAGGGGCCTTGTCTGTGTCGTTTTTGCCTGTCTGTCCAGTGCCTGGACCAGAGTCCAGCACTTAGTAGGTGTCAGTAATGAGAATAAGAAGAATTCGTGGACTTGAACTTTTTAAACTCAGATGTCTCATGTATCTTGTCTTTGCATCCTAGCCACATTCCTGTGTGGAGGATGAGGTCAGGACCATCGTCTCCATCTGACAGGTGGAGGCAATGAGGCATGAAGAGTGATTGATGAGTCCAGACAGGGACCCAAGCTCCAGGTCTGAGCCCAGTGTTCTGCCCAGCGTGTTGTTTATGAGCTTTGACTCTGAGGTCTTGGGATCTGGGTTGAGATCTGGCTCTGCCACCCATTTGCTGTGTGACCTTGTGCAGGTTCCTTAACCTCTCTGGGTCTTGGTTTACACATTTGTGAAATGAGAGGATAACGTATCCAACGTCAAGTGCTTGGCCTGTCAAGGGAGCACTCAGTGACGGAGTCTCTTCTCTGATTAGTTGGTTTTGCCTGGACCCGCACTTCTGTCCACTGATTGCAATGGGGACAGTGTATGGGGAAAGGGCTTCCTTGATTTTTAAAGAGTGCCTAGTGAATCCCAGCGTTTTTCTTCGGATCATGGAAGTTTGCTGTTGCATGGGCCTGATGGGACTGTGTCTCCTTCCTCCTCTTTCCTTCCCTCCTTTCTTGTTTCTTTTTTTTCTTTTTTGTAATCTGTAGATGGATTCAAAGGCAAACAAGCTAATGTGTGTGCATGTCTGTGTGTGTACACATTTGGGGAGGGGTTTCTTTTCAGCCCAAGGTGTGCAGGGTGAAGTTCAGAAACTGGGACTTCCTTAAAACAATGCAGCCTTGCATTCCCTGCAGGGGTCAACCTGCTTTCAGGTGTTAAAGCTATTAGGTTGAACATCCAGTTTTTGACCTACAGAAAATGACAGTTTCATATGGTCCCCCTAATACTTGGGGACCCTATAGAAGTGGCCATTTACAGCAAACAGTTGCTGCATTAATTTTAAATAATTTCCATCCAGTCCTAACATTGCCGTCCCTCACCCTGGATGTTTCCCTGGTGATACACCATCAAAAATGCTTGGAAGTAAATCAGTGGGTTTCTTCAGCAAACAGCCCTCCCCTTGGACTTTCTGAGTGTCTCTGCACACCGAGGAGTACAGGGCCTGAGTCTCTGAAGGGTTGGGCACCCCTCCCTGAGTTTCTTGTGCAGTGGAACCTCTGCCCAGGTCTGTGCTCACTGGCCAGGGTCTGCCAGCACTGAGGTCAGGAAAGGTCTTCCAGGCCCCTGCCCTTTTTCCTCCACACAGGCCTCACTCTGGCTTTGCAACCAGTTCCCCGCCACTGCTTCTGCCCCTAGAATGATGGTCCAAGTGCCCAAGGACTTTGAGTCATGCGACAGCTCTGGAGTGAAAAAGTGATAATAATGGTAAAAATATTAAGAGCTACTACTTATGGAGTGTGTACTATGTCCAGGCACCTTGCGTGCATTATTTCAACTTTCCCCCCAAATTGTCTAAGGTGTATTTTTCCTATTTGACATGTTAGGAAACTGAGGCAAGGAGAGGTTCAATAATGTACCAAAGCTCTCACAGCTGGGAGGGGGCACAGCCTGGAGTTTTATCCAGGTCGCTTAACTGCAAATGTGCCCTTCTCACCACCCCCCTCTGCTTCCTGGATGTTTTCTTCAAATACACAAATTTGAGGAGAAGTTGAGGAATGGTTTCCAGGAGGAGAAAAACACACGGGTAAACGCTGAGTGTGATTGACAAGCTCTCCCAATAGGACCTGTTCTGCATTCTGGGCAGAGTGAGCCAGGGAGGGCAGGAGTCGCTGGGGACGCTCCTGGGGGCGTGGCGTAGGGAGGGCTGAGCTGTGTTTGGGCTCATGAGGGGGTGGGGGAAGGGAGCCGTGATTGCCAAATACTTGAGCTCTTTTTGATTGAGGACTGGGCAAGACCCTGGCCAGAGGACTGTCGTTGTAAAGCCTTTGTTAAATGCTGGGAAGCAGTGGTAAGAGAATCTCTTAGCATCACAGTGCCTTCTTAGAGCTGTAGACATATGGATTTATGGAATCATAGCATCCCAGACTCCGAGGACTGTAGAGCTCTAGGCTCGTGAAGCTGGGGACCTCCTACTCACACAGTGTGTGAGAGAGCCTCTGACACGCGTGAACACAACACGGGCTTATACACAGCAAGCCAGAGCCTTCTCCAGAGCTGGCCGTCCAAGGGAAATAAGACGCGAGCCACGTGTGCAATTTTAAATCTTTACTAGCCGCCTTGAAAAGAGGTAAAAGGAAACAGATGGAATAAAATATTTTTATTTAACCCAATATATCCAAACTATTATGATTGTACCATAAAATCAACTTAAAAAGTTATTAATGAGAATTTTTTACATTCTCTTTTTCGTAGTAAGCCTTCAAAATCTGGTGTATATTTTGCGCTGGGAACCAGCCACATTTCCACTGCTCAGTAGCCACATGTGGCCGGTGGCTGCCGTAGTGGACAGTGCAGGTCTAGGTAGGAGGACCCCTGCATTCCTGACGGGATGCGCGTGGGAGGTGTAGGCCGTGGGCCCATGAGGGAGCCGGGGTCCCCTTGCTGGGAGGGACCGGCTCTTGGGGATCCCTGGCAGAGACCTTAATCTCTCTTTGGTGTTTGCAAAGAGGCATTCCCAACTTGGAGCACTCCAGCCATCTTGCCAGCTGCTGCTGTTCATTACGGCAGCCCCAGGTGTGGCGCTCAGAGAGGTTTCTCCTTACCCAGAGGGAGCTCTGAGGTGGTCAGATGGAGCTCGAGGCCCAAGAAGGGCCAGCAGAGGAGAGAGGAGCCACACCGCCAAAGCGCCTGCCTTCACTCAGCCTTGGGGAATGGAACACTGGGCAGCGTCTCCTAGCATAGGGCCCCTGCCTGTCAGTTCCCGGGGGTGGGTGGTGCAGATGGTAGGTGCGGGGGCACACAGCTCAGGGCCCGAAGGACCCCCCTGCCATCATCTGAGGCCGTCTTCCCGGGCTGACGCTGTGAAAGTGATTCTCCATCTCTCCTGCTGCAGCCACGGGGAGATAAAAACCAGGGCTGTGGGGATGGTAAAGAGGGATCCAAATTATATTTATAATATTAAAGTGAGTGCATTTGTGCTTGCTGTTCTCCAGGGTTTTTCATAAGTAGAAAAACACAAATTAGCATTTTCCATTTCCATATATTGACTAGAAAAATCGCCTGCTCTCAATTAAGACCTATAGCTTTTGGGATGTATGCAACAATTTTATAAAATATTTACAGCGAGATTTGCATTTTACACGGTGTTACAGTTTTTCTTGTGTTTAGGAGAAAGAGCTGAGGCCTGTGAGAGGAAATACATTCTCTGGAATCGAGGGGAAAGAAAGCTGCGGGCTGTTTTTCTTGCCTTCTCTACGTTTCTGACACTGTCTCTCGTAATTACCTAAGGCTGATCCACCCACGAGCTATTTGTTAGTCTGTTCTCAACGCCCTTACCCCGTTGACAAATCCATTACTTTCCCTTTAAAATTTGCCGGAATGGAGCTGTCTGTGGCTTTGTAGGGAGAGATGGAAAAGGAGAACATTTTTTTCTGAATGTAAAAGCATGATGTAAAGAACATAGCTATTTCCTGGATAATTTGCAGTTGTATATTTTATGTTAATTTCACCGAAAATACTGCACCCCTGCCAGGTTTAGTAGCGGCTCACTGTGATATGAATAATTTCTAGTGAATCTTTTTTTCTTCATTTAAGATTTGGCACCTTTTTAAGATTTTAATAATAGCAACAAGGAGGAAGATTTAGAACAAGTGAAACATTAGTGCCAAAGAAATTCACGTTGAGCGCTAATGTAAAATAGCAAGAATAATTACATGGAAAGCAGTTTCCACAGATGTTTTTCCTTGTAATGTAATAACTATTTACTAAACTGTTTATTTTAGGCCTTTGGTTTATAATAAAATATTTATACATTCTCTGCTGTAGTAAAAAAATATTGACAAAATACTATAGAGGTTTAAAAAGACAATTGATATGTTTATTTTCCGGGAAGCGAGTGTGGTATGAAAGTTTGGTGCTATTTTCAGTGGATGTTTCAAGATCAGTGAAACCGAGTTCAGTATTTGAGTTCATCCCTAATTTACTCGTTAAGAACTGACTAGATGCAAAAATTAAAATTTTATCAGCCTATTGTTGGGGAGGGATATTGAAAGATATTGTATTTTTTAAATAGAATTCTTATCTGTGAATCCTACCAGTGGAGTCCTGAGTAGCAGAGTTGCCACTCTCCGTATTAATCAGACAGGCTAAAGGGGTCTGTGGCTGGGAGGGTGTGAAGATGCTATGGAGTGCTTTAGCAGAATTCAGATACAGGCAGGATCCGGGGCTGTTGGGAGCTCACTTAGTCTTGGGGTTTTATAAAGATTTGACCTTGATCCTCACTTTCCTTCTGCAGCCAGTGAGGTGTGGGTTTGCCCCATGGGAACCCCCATCTGGAGCCTGGGTGGCAGGGAACCCTTCTTTTGTACGGTCCTTATTTGGGAGAACAAAAAGCAAGAGGAGACACAGGAAAGTGCCACCCTGCATCGCTCCCTGCCCTCCACGGGGCACTGTGATGGGAAGCGTCCTGTCGGGGTCTCTGAAAATGGCCAGGGTTGGGAGGAGGAGTTTAAG